>NC_056732.1:831866074-831976074 GCF_019279795.1 Protopterus annectens
GGAGGTGGTGTTTGTGATGTTGTGGTAGATGTTATATTACAGAACTGAATGTCACCTGCTGAAAATTCAGTATTTTGAATTTTCAGTATAGTGACATTCAGTTTTGTAATATTTCGGTATAGTGGGTGTTCGGTATTTAAGTCTCCAGATATATATATATATATATATATATATATATATATATATATATATATATATATATATATATATATATATATATATATATATATATATATATATATATATATATATATATATATATATATATATATATATATATATATATTTATGGGATCCAGACACATGCTCGACTAGCATATGTCTGAATCACAAAACATCGAACACACATACACAAAAGCGCTTAACATCGAAAAGCACTTCCATGTATGTGTGTCTGTTTCGTAGACTGGACTACAGTGTGGGTAAGGGAAAATTCCCTTTTCCCCACTGTAGTGAGATCTCGGAGTGAGAATAATAAAGTAGGGGTGTGTGGGGGGTGCAGGGGGTGACATTAAGCGTTTTCGTGTATGTGTGTTCGATGTTTTGTGATTCGGACATATGCTAGTCGAGCATGTGTCCTAGACCCATATAGATATATATATATATATATATATATATATATATATATAGATATATATATATATGTATATGTGTGTGTGTATATATTGTATGCAGATACACATTCTCTGTTGACATTCATGCTTCATTATTATTTTTTCTAATTGATGATATTAGTGTTCAGCAGGTAGAATTTACAACAGCTTCACCACAGAATGCAGTTCTCAGTGTGAATCCTTTTAAAGAGCTCAAGAAATCTGTAACACATTATAGCAATAACCCATGGCTAGGTGTAGGTAATGCTGGATTTACCCACGGTTGTTGTACTTTGGTCACAAAGATGAAGCATTTCCCACAGCCAGCCATGTGTTATTACTCTTACGGTGACATTATTTAAGAACAAGTTACTTACTTTTTCTTAAATAATGTCTTTATGTAACAGCTCTGTAGTATTCTTCTGCTTTCTTTAGATATCCTGCTACTTTTTTAATATTCTGCACATGTGTATGGGACTTACATTACAGGATCTTTGTTGCTTCTTTATGTATTTAAAAAAAAAAAAAAAAAAAAAAAGAAAAAAGTTTGAAATTCAGACACTTCGGAAGTACATGAGAGACGGGACAAAAATACATGGAAAATTAGGTATGTTTCTTTAGTTTTGCATAACATACCTGATTTTCCTTGTATTTATGCCCTATCTCTTGTACCTCTAAACTATTCGTATTTCATATTTCATATTTCTTTACCTGAACCGTAGCATATATTAACAGAAGAAGGTCCAGAGACCAAACTTTTTTCTGTTGGTATATGGTGGATTTTACAATGGGCGCTCTGGTTGGGCTGACCAATCAGCATAGACATTTTTGTATGTTAATGGCCAGACATTGTATAGCATAGAATAACCTTCTCTGACAAGCAAGCAGTAATTTCAATGGGATCTCTGATACACTTTATTGCTGTTTTCAGTTTTATACTGATATGTAACTTCAGTCCAGTGTTTTTCTATTTGTCACTACTATACAGTATCTTGGAAGACTGGTCTGCTGCATATACCTGTAGTTTGTCTGAGTTCATGCCCCTCCTACATTCTACTTGTTAAACATTCTATTTGAATTTATAGCTCATTTCAAAAACAGGCTAGTTTACCTGTCTTTTAAATAATACCTGCCATATGACATACAAAAAATACTATTCAGTTCTCATAATTAACTACAAGTCAATGACCATTTTCTGATAAAACTGCTGCTGAAACTAGGATGAGACCTGGAGATTTACGTACTACTTATTTTGTAATAAGAATCAAGCCTTCACAACAAGCATATTAAAGTGAGCACAGTATTTGCTTTTATAAACATGCTGCAAATTGGGAAATTCATAGAGGGAGATATTTTGTGCATGTTGGTAATGCAGTCTGATGAAGGAATTTGTCATACAAAGAGCCTGTGTTTGTCTGCATGTTTATGTAATAGTTTCTATATTAGGAAGGTGAACTGTACCCCCGACTTTGAATTGGCTAAAACAAGCAAACAGAAAATGAATGGATGAGTTCTTCACAGGAAAATTATGTAATTTGAAAAGAACTATGGATGTCAAAAAACTGACACCACAGGTACAAACAACAGAATCCAGGCCTGAATGTACCATACATACTCATACCATTCACAGAACTGACTTAAAACAGATACCAATGCTATCACTTGAATATCTGACAAATTATCCTTGTTTAAATAAATCTTAATTCTTAAAGAATGTATTAGTTCATAGACAGGTTCATAGTTACATACTAGGCTGATAACCACCAGGCCCTTTACAAATCTAGTCGCAAAATCCAACCCAATTGTGACCCCATGTAACATGGGCATCTATTTGGAGGGGTAAGTTAGAAGGTTGCTAAAGGTTTAATGTGTGGTGGGCATGTTAGTTAGGAAATATTTAATGCTGATCTTTTTCCATCAGAGACATAAATATCAAAACATGTTATTCCTCTCATACTCTGTAGGATATAGTATTTGAGACACTCCTTTAAATGTTTATTTTATTTATTTATTTATTTTCAGTTTGATTACTGGGGAAATCCACTGGGCCAAGATGTTCCCATTTTCGGTGGAGGCCCGGGGAGAAAAGCTCCATGTGCAATACAAAAAAATAGGTTACAAATACAAAAGGTTACAAAATGTTAGAGATTAAGTACAAAATATAATAGCAAAAAGAAAGGTTACAAAAATGTAGGTTATACACTCAAAGAAGAGAAACTTGCAAGTGTAATATTAATCATATATATATATATTTTTTTTTAAATACAATCTAGGAGTTTATTTGATATCTGTTATTACAGATTCTTTGGAGAAGAGGGATTAAGCATAAGAGTCTAGTAGAGCAGGAGTAAGTAAAGCTTAGTGGGAAAGTTTATGTAAGGTGAAAGCATGAGCATTTCCATTTGGAAGATAGGTGTTGGAAGAGTTGGTTTTTGAAGGCTTCAAGATTAGGAAGAGTCCTAAGTGAGGGAGGGAGAGAGTTCCATTTTTTACCTAGGGAGAAGGAAAGTAGGAGTTGGCCAGAGGGACGTTTGGGTTTGTGAATGGAGATCAGGTTTTGGTGTTCAGATCTCAAAGATCTATTTGGGATGTAGGGAGGGAGAATATTCTTTAAGGCTGGGCATTTATCAGGGGAGAATATTAGTTTATGAGCGTAGGTTAGTTGGAGATAGTCTAGGTGGTTAGGGAGTTCTAACCAGTTCAGGGATTGAAGGCAGAGGCAGTGGTGAGTTGAGGTTTTGGATTTGGGGGCAAATCTGGAGATCTTATTATAGTAAATTTCAAGTTTAGAGGTGATAGATGAGGACAGATTGCTTAGGATAGGAGCTCCATATAGAAGAGAAGGTAGGAGGTAGCTTATTGCCAGGGTATGCCTACAGGAGTTGGAGAGAAATGGATTGTTCCTATATAACATGCCTAACTTTTGGTGGGTTTTCTTTATATTTTGAAGTATATGAAGATCGAATTTGAGGTGTTCGTCTATGATGATGCCTAGGAGTTTTGCAGAGGGGACTACTTCTATTGAATTGGAAGATTTGCTTAGTATCTTGAAAGTGTTTTTGTCAAAGGAGGGGACTTTGGAGGGGAGGAATATTAGGATTTTAGATTTATTAGAGTTGAGGGAGAGGTGATTTTGGTGCATCCAACTCTCAGTAGTGGAAAAAGCTATTTGAGTTTTATCCAGAAGTTCAGGAATGTTGGGGGCGGCACAGACCAAAGTAGAGTCATCAGCGTATTGGATGACTGTAGTGTCAGGGATGTAAGCATGAAGGTTATTTATGAAGATGTTGAAAAGCATGGGTCTGAGGTGGATCCCTGAGGAACACCAGTTTGGGTAGGCAGGAAGGAAGAGGAGGAGTTCTTCCATTTGACAGCTTGTGATTTGTCTGAAAGGTAGCTGGAGAACCAGGAAAGAGTGTTCGAGGCGAGATTAAGGTTTGTGAGATGGAGGAGAAGGTGGGAATGGGAAATGGTGCCGAAGGCTTTTGAGAGATCTAGCAGAACTGCGGATACTATGAGTCCAGAGTCTCGAGCAAGATTGACAGTTTCTAGGAAGGATAGAAGGGCAGCTATAGTACTGTGGCCAGGGTGGAATCCATGCTGGGTGGGAGTAAGAAGGTCATTCTGAATTAGATATGGCAAAAGATGTTGGTGGACACATTTTTCTAGGATTTTAGATAATGGAGATAGGAGGGCAATGGGGCAAAAGTTGGAGATAGAGGTGTCTTTGCCTCCTTTATGAAGAGGAAGAATGTAGGCTGAATGCCAGAGTTTGGGCATATAAGATTCATTTAAGGATCTATTGATCAGGATACTGATTGGGAGAGCAACACCATCAGCGGCATATTTGAGGAAGGTGGAGGGTATATTGTCTGGGGCATTAGAGCAAGGCTTTAGTTTAGATAAAAGTCTTTTTATTAGAAAGGTAGATACTGGCTTGAGATGGAAGTTGGGGGAATTGTTATTTGGGGAGATGGGTTCTGTGTGGAGGGAGTTGGGAGGGTTTGCAGTAGGGAATGTTTTAGTTAGTTTGGCTATGGATTCAGTGAAGAAGGTATTGAAATGGGTGCTCAGTTCGCTGTCAGTTAAGCTAGGATCAGGGCAGGGGTTATTTCTAGATCCTGGATGGAGAAGGGAGTTAACTGAATTCCAGAATAATTTAGGGTTCTTGTTGTTGTTGAGCTGAAATTTGTTAAAGAAGTTTTTTTTGTCTTTGGTAATAAGTTTTTTTACTTGGTTGCGGAGTTGGGTATAATGGAGGAGGGCAGTGGACAGTTTGTTTTTCTGGTAAAGCTTCCAGGATTTGTCTCTGTGGTGCATAATATGTTTAGTTTCTTTGGTGAGCCAGGGAGCAGAGTTGCTTTTGATTCGTTTGTTTCTTAGGGGGGCTAGAGAGTTAAGAGTATTTAGGAAGACAGAGTTAAAATGTTCTACAGCGTTGTTAAGAGGGAGAGTGTTTAGGATTTGCCAGTTCATTTCTTTTAGGTTGTTAGAGAAATTAGAGGAGTTGAAGTTGCTAAGGTTACGGGTCTGAATAAAGACATGTTGGTGTTGGATGGTGCTAGTAGATCTATGGATGAAGGCAGGGAGATGGTCACTGAAAGTGTCGGGGATTGTGCCAGAGAGAGTAATTTTGTTAGGGTGGGAGACTAGTATCCAATCAATGATGGAACCAGGAGGTTGTTTTTTGTTTGGTCGAGTAGTTGAATGGATCACTTGAGTGAAGTTGTAAAGGTTAATGGATAGAAGAGGGGAAGGAGTGTTGATTTTATTCCAGTCAATATTGACATCGCCTAGAATAAAAGTTTCATATTTTATTTTGTTTGAGGCCCAGTGTAGGATATCTTCAAGGGTGGAGATATTGTTGCCGGGTGAGATGTATACAGAAATAATGCAGATAGTTTTATGTTTATTCAAACGGAGAAGGCTTGTTGTGATTTCAGAATTTTTGAATTGAGGGGTAAGGATTTGAAGAGGGATAAGGGAGAGAAGGTTGGAGTAAATTAGAGTGGAGCCTCCACCTTTTTTATTTATACGGTCGCTTCTGAGGATTTGGTAGCCAGGAGGTAGGATTTCAGAGTCAGAAATATGGGGTTTTAGCCAGGTTTCGGATAAGGCTAAGATGTCAGGTTGGTGGTGATTGATCCAAGCATGGATGAGGTGAGATTTGTTGTTAAGGCTTTGGGCATTGATAGTGAAGATCTTAAGAGTATTAAGGGGGGAAGAGGGAGGAGAAGGGGAGGAGGAGTTGTCTATAGTGGGTGAAGGAGTGGGTGGAGGGTTGGTGAATTTTGTGTGGAGGCAGGGGCCAGGGTTTGGATGAATGTCTCCTGATAAGGCAAGGAAATTGCAGGTAATAACCTTTGGCCTGAGGTGTTTGCATCGAAGGTATTTATCAGAGGTTAGTAGTAATTTAGGAGAGGGAGTTTTTATAGAGGTAGTGAATAGCTTAACATGGAGAAGGTGCAGTGGGTTGTGATGTATAAGGGAGGAGGATATGTTGTGGAAGTGAGTGAGTTGGGAAGATTGTGGTTGATATTTGTGGATAATTTGGGAAGGGGGAAGCAAAGGGAGGGCTATATGGGTGTAAGAGGTAGCATGATACAGGGGAATTAGAAAGAAGAGAAGGAGGCTGGGGAGTCGGATGGATAAGGGAAACAGGGGGGGCATGATTTGAAGGAGGGGGTAGAGAAAGGAGTAGGGAGAGCAAGTAAAAGAATTTCTTGAGGAGGATGGTATAAAAGTGTAGGAGGAGAGTTAAAGAGATAGGAAGGATAGGGGAAGGCAATTATATAGTGGAGTTGGGATTGGATGGGAGCAGTGGTAGTGGGATAGGATATAGGAGAAGGGGTATAGTAAGATTAAAGAATGGGGGATGGGAAATTATGAGAAGAGTGAGATAGGATAATAGAATTGAGGAGGGAGAGTATACTGTGTGCTGTGATAGGAAGATGAAGTTAGTCGGAGGGGTTTGTTGGCAATAAATGTAGTTGTGCTGGGGGCGGGTGGAAATTAGGGGCAGGGTAGGGGAGCGGAGTGAGCCCGAAGGGCGAACGGAGTGGGAAGCAGAACCAAAGAGGGCCAGAGAGGTGCGAGAGCCAATCAGAGGAACATTGAAGTAGAGGGGTAAGTTAGCAGTGCGGTAAGTAGAGGGAACTTAGTTGTTAGTTAAGGGTGGGCTATGAGGATTTAGGACAGAGTGAAGAAAAGAAATGTTAGAGCTACAAGTGGGCTACAAGAGTATAGGAGATGAGTAAGAAAGAAATTTTGACGCTTAGAGAGAAAGCCTGAAGAGGAAGCAAAAAGGTCTACTTTAGAGGGGGAAGGATGCCCCTAGTGGACAGATGTAGAAGTACACCTGGGCCTCTGGGATATCTTTTGGACTGAGACAGACAGAAGGAAGAAGGGAGCTAGTGTAAGTCAGGGAAGAGGTGGAGGAGCAGAGAAATTGGAGCAGGGGGGGGGGTAGGCTGCAGGCTTTTCCTGGCAGGGAGTATACTAAGCAACTAGCAATGTTTAAACAGTAAGGTAATTAAAGGTTTGCCAGCAGAAGCACATACTTATTTAGAATCTTCTTGGTTTTAATTCCAAGGGGATGAGGCAGCAGAGTTCTACTGTTGCAGCAGCAAGTGGATGAGCTGTGTTAATTTGGTTGGGACAAGGTGTCCGCACAGGCTATATTCCTGGAGTAAAAGCAGGGCCAAAAAGCTAAAAGACAGGAGAGAAAGTGGAATGAGAAGTAGTAATTTAATAAAGTAAAATACACTTTGACTCCTAGTAGTAGTATTAGGCAGTTACAGTGCATGTATTAACAGTAAAAGCAGCACGCATCATTTAACAAATGAGTAGAAAGTGAAACAATCATTGCAGCTAATAGTTATTTACTATAGCAGCAGACATCATTTAACTAATGGGTAAAAAGTAAAACAATCATCGCAGGTAATAGTTAATTACTATTGAGTAATGGCGTCTTGAGCGCCAACTTAAACATTTAGGTCACCAACTGGCCAAAAACCCATTTGAAGTAGAACAAGAGCTTATCTGTTCGAAATCGGCCAATAAAACAAATAGCCACTCTAGAATGGACAGGCTAGTGTCATAGTACAGAGTGCTTTAAGCACTTGGGAGGATAGCGTATCTCAGAAACATGCACGAGGAAGTTGGCGTTTACAAGATAGTAAAAGACGACAACTTCACGGCGTGTTTGGAGTACATTAACCAGTACGCTCCTCAAAAATAGCAGCTAACAGCCGTTCATAGGTTCATAGGTTCATGGAACTATACCCATTATTTTGCTGTTGAGCAGTGACACTGAAGTCTTTGGGTGATGAATGAAGCATATTCATCAAATCTGGGACAGATGTTTGAGACCCTTTGTGGCCTCCAGCTGCTGCAAGTGTCGGGTCAGATACTTCAATCATTGGTCTGATGAGTCTAGATGAGAATCCCTTCATGATAAGGTAAGGGCAATGTAGAAGGTCTTCCTAACTACTTATGACAGACTACTATCAACCTGGGTCCCCAGGTCCCTGCTAACTTCTTCTGTACTCAGTGGATTGCCACTCTGAAGGATATCTGTGTCAGATGTTTGCAAGAGCCAGCAACTACCCTGTGGGTTCTGTCACTCACCAGCCAGTTTGCAACCCATCTTGTGATGTATGGGTTAACATAATAGGCTGTATGGACTGCCTTTCCCTCAATGGCTTTGGTGACTGTTACAAAGCCAAACTGGGATGGATCCAAAGTCTTTTATGAGGTCCATTATGATCCTCTCCATGGCTTTTTATGAAGAGAAAATATATCAATATCCTCATAATAATAGCAGGTAATAGATTTAGCAGAGATAGTAATTATAAGCTAGCAAACTCCATATCGTTAGTGAAATACATAGACCAGTACACTCTACAGATAGATTGTCCATGCCGGTGTGAACGACCTGAGATGTACCTCCCTGGACTACATGAAAAGAGACATAGAGGAGCTCTCAGATTATGTAGCCCAGGCCGGTATGACCCTGACCCTGAGCAGTATCCTACCCTCACCAAGAATGATGCCACAATACAGAGACAAAATGATCAGCTTTAATAATTGGCTTAATTACTGGTGTCATTCTAAGGGGATCCAATGTCTGTCTGCCTGGGATGACATGCTTGACAAGCCATGCTGCTTCGCAGGGACGGCTTGCACCTGTCACCCTGGGCTTCCGGATATTGGCAAAGGCTCTTGCCACCCCATAGTGCCTTTTTAGGCAAGGCTCAAATGATAAACCTACCGCCCTAGAAAACAAAAATGGAGAAAAACTAAGGGTAATACTGCTCAATGCCAGAAGTCTAAACCTCAAGATGCACGCCCTAGAAGCCCTCCTCAGTATGGAGAACATCGATGTTTGTGCTGTGACTGAAACCTGGTTCAAGGCTCCTGAGAGCACCCCAGCACAATCAGGTTATACCTCATATCATGCGTTCCGGCCCCAAAATCTGGACCGAACTACAAAATGAGGGGGAGTATCCATATTCATAAAGGATACCCACACCTCCAGGTTAGTGGCAACACACGAAGCATCGGGGACCATCCAGGTGCAATTAACCATAGGTAAAACTGCCCTACAGTTTGTAACATGCTACAGACCACCTTCTCAAACTCAGGAAACCCACACAGCCTTCCTGAAGACACTGGAGAGTATAAATGTCTCTCCAAACACCATCATATTGGGTGACTTCAACTACCCAAACATAGACTGGGAACATTACTCAAGCCCCAACACCCTAGCCCAAAGGTTCCTTGAGTTCATAAACTCAAATGCTATGGAACAACTAGTCACCATTCCCACAAGAGGAGAAAATATACTAGACATGATCATCACAAACATGGGGACAAAATGCTCCACACCGGAAGTATATCCCTCATTGGTGAGATCAGACCATAAATTAATCTCACTGGAGATCCACATCCCGCCCCACCCCCAGCAAAAAGACCACAGTGAAGAACTTCTCAAAAGCAAACTTCACACTTCTTAAGACTGGAGTGGTATCCTTCAAGGCCCCCGAGCCAGTGGAAACCACAACCCACGCTGCTGAAACCCTTACAAATGCCTTCTACGAGGACCTCCAGGAATGTATGGATCAAGCAATCCCTAATAAAATCAAGACCTTTTCCACCAAGGGCAGGCGCCCGGTCTGGTGGACTCCAGCCATAAACAAACTCTACAACAAGAGGCGAAAGCTACTACATGACAGAGCAAAATCCCTAAATGGGTAGGCATCTCTGATCAATACTAGCAAAAAACTACGATCACTCATAAAATCATCCAAGGCCAACTTTGAGAGAAAAATCGCTAATGACACAAAAGACAATCATAAAGCCTTCTTTAGCTATGTTAGAAACCTGGGTGGAAACTCCCAGATATGCTCAGAATTAGTCCAAAATGATAAAAAAATCACTGAACCCACAGACATTGCCAGCATACTGGCAGACAGGTTCAGTGCAAATTTCCCCCCTCCCTCCCCTCCAAAAGGAGAAATATCTATCCCACCAGAGTCTAGCCTCCCAAACATCTCAGATGCCCAGGTGAGAGCTGCTCTCTCTAAAGCAAAAAACACAGCATCAATGGGACCAGACGGTGTCCCCGGCTGTGTGCTACATGAACTCAATGAGGAACTAAACCCACACATAAGGCTGCTGTTTAATCTTAGCCTTACTACAGGCTACGTACCCAAAGAATGGCGTAAGGCAACTGTGGTCCCACTCCACAAAGGCGGTGCTTCTACAGACCCTGGAAATTACCGCCCCATAAGCTTGACGAGCCTTGTCTGCAAAGCTATGGAGAGGATCATAATGGAACTCATAAATAAAGACATTGGGGACCTACAGACACTGGATCCTACCCAATTTGGCTTTGTCAAGGGCAGATCCTGCCTCTTGAACTTGGTCGACTTTTTTGAAACAGTCACTAAGGCCATTGATGAGGGTAAGGCAGTTCACACAGCCTACCTTGACCTAGCAAAAGCATTCGACACAATACCCCACTCGGGCATCATAGAAAAGCTCACCAGCTTAGATGTAAACCCATATGTCACAAGATGGGTTGCAAACTGGCTCAAGGACAGAACACACAGGGTTAGAGTTGCTGGTGCCATGTCAGACTCTAAGCCGGTGACGAGCGGTGTCCCACAGGGCTCAGTCCTGGGCCCCCTCTTGTTCGGCATTTATTTTTCTGAAGTGCAGGCAAACATAGGGGGATTGTGGATGACAAAATTTGCAGATGACTGCAAACTGGGCACCATAATTGACACTCCATCAGACACAGACATCCTCCAGAAAGGTCTCATAGAAATGGATAACTGGTGCCAGAGCCATGGCCTTAAGCTAAATGCCAAAAATGTATAGTCATACCCTTTGGGAAAAACAAGGTAACCCCTAATTACCACATAGGTGGTAATCCATTAAACACGGAAGAAGTTATCAGGGACCTGGGGACCCAAGTTGACAGTAACCTCTCTTTTGACACTCACATTGCCAAAGTGGTTAGGAAGACCTTCTACATTGCCCACCTGATCATGAAGGGATTCACATCCAGATCAGGAGAGGTCATTGTACCCCTGTACTCTTCACTTATCAGACCAATGATTGAGTACAACGCCCCATTCGGAATGTACCTTACCCGACACCTGCAGCAGTTGGAAAGACCCCAAAAGTTCCTCACCAAAAGGATAAAGGGCTCAAACATATGTCATACGATGCCCGACTGAAGAAACTCCAGCTCTATTCAGTCACATACCGTCTGCTCAGAGGTGATCTGTGCCTGACATACAAGGCCATGTCCAACCCGAATTAATGGACATGCTCCACCTCAAAAAATCCAAATCCACCAGAGCCACGAGAGCAAGAGACTTAAACCTCAACATGGATATAAATAAGATGTGCTGGAGGGACAGATTCATCACCCAGAGACTCCCTACACTATGGAACAGAATCCCAGTCCATGTGAGGCAGAGCCCCTCACTGACTCTGTTCAAGAGAAATCTTGACGAGTGGATGGGAGATCGTATGTTTACCCCGGGAATCATCTCTGTATCACTGCTAGACAGAGGCACAGCAAACTAATGGGTATAGTATTCTCATCCTAAGGGGTGGTGAAAGCCACACACACTCTGGCTAGGCTTATAAATGCCCTAGGGCAGATAGCCTAGTATCCTATTATAGCTGACATACCATTTACAGAGTACAGAGCTTAAAGAAGGGACATGTAATCATCACCAATAACTATATTATAATATGTTCAAGCACAACATGACAGTCTTAGCACTTTCTTAATACAGAGCATGATTATAAAAAGCCATAAAAAAAGCAACAATGCAAAAAATAGCAAAACAGGTTCTGCTTACTGTAGGGGTATACACGCAGCCAGGATGCTCAGCAGCCGGGATCGGGCAAAGTTTAAAGATGGCGCCCAAAGTTTGGGAGGGGTTTTATCACTTCCAGAAGGAAGTTCAGGAACAGGGGGGAGGGGGATGGGAGGGAGTAATCAGGTACGGACCAGGAAGCAGTAAGTCTGAGACATGGGGGGAGGTACCATACAGATAATGACTGAAAAGGAAGTATAGGTTCTGGGAGTGGGGAGAGATCTGATGATAGAGTTTAGTACTGGGATGTAGTGATATCCCAAGCAGTGGAATAAGTTAGAATAAGTGGGAGAGAGCGAGATGGAGAGAGAGAAAGAGAGAGGAGAGCAGTGTAGAGAAGTGTATTAGTAGGAGAAGTAGTTATCACTGGCAGGATGAGAAGGTAGATATGGGGTGAAGAATAGAGAGCGAGAGAAAAGAGCAATACAGCATAGAGCGATACGGGGAAGCAGAACCAAAGAGGGCCAGAGAGGTGCGAGAGCCAATCAGAGGAACATTGAAGCAGAGGGGTAAGTTAGCAGTGCGGTAAGTAGAGGGAACTTAGTTGTTAGTTAAGGGTGGGCTATGAGGATTTAGGACAGAGTGAAGAAAAGAAATGTTAGAGCTACAAGTGGGCTGCAAGAGTATAGGAGATGAGTAAGAAAGAAGTGTTGACGCTTAGAGAGAAAGCCTGAAGAGGGAGCAAAAAGGTCTACTTTAGAGGGGGACGGATGCCCCTAGTGGACAGATGTAGAAGTACACCTAGGCCTCTGGGATATCTTTTGGACCGAGACAGACAGAAGGAAGAAGGGAGCTAGTGTAAGTCAGGGAAGAGGTGGAGGAGCAGAGAAATTGGAGCAAGGGGGGGTTTAGGCTGCTGGCTTTTCTTGGTAAGGAGTATACTAAGCAACTAGCAAGGTTTAAACAGTAAGGTAATTAAAGGTTTGCCAGCAGAAGCACATACTTATTTAGAATCTTCTTGGCTTTAATTCCAAGGGGATGAGGCAGCATAGTTCTACTGTTGCAGCAGCAAGTGGATGAGCTTGCATAGATTGAGCTATGTTGACATAGTACGACAACTGTTTCGGTTGCATAATATACGTTACACCTTCACTCGTCATCATGCTGTAGGGGTAACCTCTGGTGGCCTAAAAGGACTTAGAAAACAGTTAAGAAATGTTTTATCTTATTTTGTTTGACAAGTTTTGTGCAACAGTGTTATGTCAGTAACAAACATAAATACATTCATAAACATGGGTTATATTTTGGCACATAAAATCATTTTCACTGTTGTGGTGCTATATTATTCTGACGCATGCATCAGAACTATAACAGAGATATAAAGTATCATTCTTACCATGTAACTTCACCAACATTATGAATTATTTTTTTATTTGGCACTCCATGTGCTCCATTTATAACTGCATGACTTTTACACAAAGGAAGATTTTCAAGTATTTCAGCATTTGTTTATTTTATGAGTTTTGCCCCTGTTGTTTGGAGCCCTTCATTGCAACAACCATGTGGATTAGTAAAGAAAGCTCAGTTTATACCAAAACTGAAAACTCCTCTATTAAATGCACATTAACACAAATACAAATTGTAGCCTAGATAGCATTAGACATTTTGTTGTTGACCAAGCTGCCCAAGCTTTCCTTCCCCGTATTCGGTAATGCTCGAATGCCCATACAAATACTGAGGATAATGCATCTTCACTACCAAAAATTACCAATAGAGAAATATCACAATTTCCGTTTAACAGATTATATCTCAATTGTATTCTTTAACTGTTGATTTGACATTTGTCACCGTCTTTGTTTAGTACTGAAGTGCACAAAACCTTATACACAATTTTTATTTATAATATTTTACATTTGTTAACCAGGTAGTGTTCGACTGGATTGAAAAAAACTATTTTTAGCGGAGACCCGGGAGAAAAAAACACAAGATTACAAATTAGAATACAATTATATCAGAAAAAAAGTAAAAATGTTACAAGATTAAACAAGGAATACAGGTCATAGAGATTATACAAAATATACAATGTTCACACATAAAATATTATAGAGACTGTATGCAAGTCATGCAATAGATGAGCAGTGATAGAAAAAATCTCATGCCAGAGATGAGCAGTAATAGCAAAGAGAGACTAGCCAGGAGAAATACATGGGCAAAACCTGTTAGAATTTAAATAATCTATCAGGGTAGTTTTAAATGTGGACAGGCTGGGCACCCAGATTCACTAATCTTCCGTGCAGGACCAGCTTAGTCTTGCACGGAAGCCCATTTAGGAGCAGGATGGCAGCATGCCATGCATATTAACAAGGTGCACTGCCTGAGCTCCTAGGCTTACACAGAGTGTGTATGAGTGCAGGGTGTGTCTGAGAGCAGAGCTCTCAGAATAAACATGCCCCTGCAATGTAGAACAGCAGAAGGTGTTAAGAAATGAGCGAGATCGCTCATAGGTGTCCTCATATCCCCACCAATAGTCCCCCTTGTGTACAACAGCAACAGTACATAAAAATCAAATGAAGAAACCCCTTTATTTTTATTTTAAAAATCCGAGTACAGCTAACTGTAGGTGTGCGGGTGTGCCCATCGCTTAGCTACGGTTAAAGCAGCTTAAAAGGCTGAAGAGGATAACAAGGAAGATATATGCAAATGAAGCAGCACAGCAATAGTGTAGTGGGCAGAGCATTCACCTAACGGGCAAGCATTCCCAGTTCGAGTTCCACTGCAGCACAGTCTATTTTACATGGTAAAGCATGTTATAACCTATGTATGAACTGGAGTACCGCAGGAAATGCACATGTGAAGTGTCAGTGTCATAATGAATAAGACACTAGTAAGCAGGTTTAAGCACAAATAAGCAGTAGTATGCATATGTAAGCACTAGTAAGCATGATTAAGTGCATTTATGTGGGGGTAAGCATTGCCTACACAGATTAAGCAAAGTAGAAGCTAACTGAGTGTAAGAAACTGTAAGCAGAAGTAAATACTGCTTAGCTCCATGCAAACCTGCTTACAACTGCTTTAAGGTGCCTTAACCACTCTGTATCCAACGGCCCGTGTTCTGCCCAGCAAAAAAATAAACAGCCTCTACAAGGCTCAAACCCAGGACCTTATACACCATAGACCAAGTAATTTACCACTAAGCCATTTAGAAAAAAGTAAATGGTGCCAAAAGCAGTGCAACGACCATAAAACAAGAAACTGCTGTTATTGGCACCACTAGCAGCTTCTTGTTTTTACCACTAAGCCATGCCAGATATCAAGAAATCTGATGTTTTCAGAAACATAACCTCCAGTCCAGGCATGCAACAGTACAGAGAAAGTACACCAACATCTAGATGTATGTGTGTGTAAATATATTAATATCTAAACAGATACAACATATCTATATATGTAGATAGACATATATTTTTTCTAAAAATATATACATATATATTAATATATATGAACATATATACATGCAAATGCCTACATCAACACATATATGTGTCTACACCTATATGTCTACATATACACAGCAAGTTACATATGTGTACACAGATATATATCTACGTAGGTATATACGGACATAGTTTTATATATATGTAAGCAGATATATATATATATATATATATATATATATATATATATATATATCTATATAGGTATATATGGTCATACATCTGTAGATAGCAATGGCAGATTAACAAAAGCACATATGTCCACATGCACCATTAATGGATGAGAGGCCCCACACACTATACGTCTTGTATGAATAGGAATCCCACCCCCAAAGCCAAATATGTCCACCCTACAATACACTACCAGGTGTTGCAGATCCCATAACCAGGACCTGACACGACATGGGCACAAGATGTTAACAGTACTACATCCCACCTGTATGATGTCAGGCTGGTATTGGTAACATATCATGCAGTACAGTCTGCCTCCCATAGGAAATGTAAAATGTGGAAGCCATCGACATCCCCAGGATAGAGATACACAGCCACAGATATGCAGATACATATATATATATATATATATATATATATATATATATATATATATATATATATATACATGTGACTACACATACACACGCAGATATATGTATAGTAAGGTACATATATAGAAGGTGCACACAATATGGAACAGCCACTATGCCTACAGTTACCACCTGAACAACTGGACATTGTATGGGCCACCCAACCCATACAAATGACATCCGCTGCCTACAGCATATACCCACAGAGAGGTCATAGGAAAAAACACCACACACAGGTTTGCAGAAATGGAAAACCTTTAATTGTGTACTATTACAGTTCTATACGCCATGTCATATAGCTGTTCAGACACTGACATCCACATAAACAGATTAATGCAACTGTGAAACTGTTATACTAATACAGTAGTCTGGAAAGGTTCACAACTCTTACTTTCCAGGCCAAGCCCTGCAATTTGTACAATAGTGAGGACAGACTGGGCCACAGGATACCAAACAATCAACAGTATGTAATGCAGGTGTATGGTTCAGCAGCCTCTATCTACACTCTGTACAAAATCAGTAGGTTGTAAAGACGTCATGTGACCAAATTGGTTGTAACTGTTACATAACAAGGCATAACTGACACCATCACAAGCACACTGACAAACAGAACATTCTGTATGGCAGGAGGCAGTAGGCATTAACCCAATTTATGTAAGTAATGTAAATATAGGTGAAGTATACAGTACTGTACATCCAGATACCTTAAGGCAGCTCACCCCTGATACCTGCACATTTTTTAACAGCCTAGGTCATTTATGGTGCTTCCTCCCGCAGACTCAATAATACAAGGCCACATACCACTGTTACATACACTGGCCTCTAGAGAGCATAAGAGCTCACATGTATTGTGTAGATGACCCCCACACCTATATGGCCCCGGCCCCACCATATGTGTGAGGGATACAACAGCAGTGGCCTGATAGCAGCAATGGTAGTGTGATATACTCACAGCCCACTACAGAACAACCCCCTGACAGCATGTCATATGTGCAAAACTTGGTATGTAGGTGGACAGAGGCTGGAACACAGGCACAAATGTGGAAAACTGTTGCCATACACTAAGCAAGTTGCTGGTGTTACAAGAGAGTCTGCAACATACCCTTAATCAGGGAATTGAGGTTAGAAACAGAAATGGATGTAGCCATGTACTGATAGCACTCAGCACACACACTGCCAGATAAATATCTGACACACCTCTGGCCACCAAGAAGATAAGCCTACAGTTGAGAGCTATGCAGATAGACTGCATTCCAAGGTAAAGCAGTATGTACACACAAACCCTGTAACACCAGTAATATACAAAGCATAACACAACTCTACTCACACTCTGTCTGTAGTTCCTGAACCTCCTACAAATATGTAGCTGCCCTGAGTGTGCCGGTTCTCCTGTAAGAGGTATTGCTATCTGCACCCTGTAACACTGATGCCCACACACAGGAAGGGTGTCCATCACACAGGAAAGGTAAAGGGACCACACCTACATTATGTAGGGGTTTAGAGTGGTTGCCATGACAGTGGTGATTGGAAGTACTACACATGTGTAATCATATATATATGGCTATCTGGATAATAATATGTACATATATTTCCACCATATGTCCTGGACATGGAGTGTAGCCCTACCCCAGCCTCTATAGTCCCATAGTCATAGTGCAAGGGGATGTCAGGCATGTATAGCAGGTATATTAGTAGACTATTGCTACTGTCATTGGGATTGTCTTCACAGACATGGTGTGTGTTGGAGGCCACATCTGCTTATAACATGTGTGCCACTGGCTACTGACAGACATCCTAAAGACATCATAGTAAAGTACCACTGCTAGCATGTAATGCTCCTGTGGATTGCAGGAGAGATATTGGCCAATATCTGTGGACATTCTGACACACTCTGTACAGTCCAGAGGTATACACATAACCCCTTAGTGCTAAACATGTGTACCATGCCTGACAATATGGATGTTGACAGCCATGTAGATGGGTATAACATATAACGACTGGAATACATTTGCCACCATAGGTTATACATTCACACACCCATGTCTGGCCTGACACATAATAACCACTGGTACAGGGGTGCCATGGCCACATACTACCCACTCAATATTTACATACATCTGTACAGCATACCACTGCTCTGTCTGACATACATGACTGTTAAGGGAGGCCCAGCAGCAGTACATCTGGCAAGTACCTGCACATGACATCTCACTAAGCTGCTAGGCATGTAACAATGCACTGTGCTGGCTACAGGCAGACTGGCTCAACATTGGCCTACATCTCCTATAGGGGAATGCACATGTACCTGCATATATAGCAGGCTCTACAGGCATGTCACAGCACAGGGTAAGATACACCTGTGTGAAAGTGCATAACCACAACCAATGTGAACACAGCCACAGTCACATATGTTAAGCTAGCATAATATTACAGTATATGGACTATCTGTTCAACACCATCTTCATATGTGCCACTCACAGACTGACCCTACATATACTGGGCTGCTACACAGTTTGACCTAATGACTGTCTGTGGTATGGGACATGTGTGTGTATGGCCCAACAAACATGTACACCAATACGGCACCATGCAGTGGAGCAGCATGTAACATCAGATAGGACGGGACCTAGAACAATGACTTCTACCACAGTTTGTACACATTCTAAAGAACATATTAACAATACACACACTGTCAACATTCACCATAAGTACACAGACCTCAGTACTGTACAAACATCCACAGAATGTCCAGGTTATGTTATCAAATATAACCCCTACTGTACATAACATGTGTATCAGTCTGATATCTCACTGGCTTGTTATCAGATATGATGACACTAATTATGGTGTACAGCACATATGCACCACTTCATGCACGACATATGTACACAGGTTGACAGAGTTGTGGCTGGAAGCACATACACAGGGCCAATAATGACATGTTGCTGTGATAACCTCATACATTTACTGTTGTAACAGGGTTTGTTGCAACATATGTCCTATGAGGGATATGAAGCTAGTAACTGTCACGGCTTTCACCATCTACAGACTGCAATCCTCCCACTACCTTCTGCAGTCCACAGATAGATGCTCCATTGGTAACACATAAAACCAAAGGCACACCACACTGCCCTGTCTGCAGATTACCCTCATAAACATGGAACTGACATGGCAAGTATTGAGACATGTTGGACAGTCATATCCACACACACACACTGTTAAACCAACAGTACTCCAAATGCAGTATAGCAGCACTTGCAGTCTGTAGTCAGGTCAGGCACATCCCCCTCCTGTGTGTTGCCCTGTTTCCACAGTGTATGTTGTTAGAGGTAAATCCTCAATCCATCTGAGATGCTGTTTGCCAAACAACAGATCTAGTTCCTGCTCACAGTGAATGAAAAGGGCCAACACCAACATGATGTTCCTAGATATCAGAGTGTATTTCCATGCAATTGGCTATGGGAATGTTACCACAGTTGTTCCACATGCAGTCAGCTAGGGGAGGGCTGTAATTCATGCAGAGGCCATCAGCTGATCATGAGCATCACTTAAAATACACATGCTGCTGAAAGCAAAGCAGGTGCAGGTCTCCACATCCACCAGAGAGGGAGTGGGAGAGGCAGACAGAGGCAAAGACAAGTCATGGAGTGGTGGGAGAGTAAAACCTAAGCATGTTTGTGTTACACACCTACCAGCACAGGGTATCAAACCCCTGATGACTATGTAGTGCTATCACAGGTCTATGCAGTTATTGGATGCACCACATGGGTTACCTGTTGTGGACCCCTCAGAACATATATGTGATGGTGACTGACATCTGCAACAGGGATACGGTAGCTATATGGTAGGTGACGTACACGTGCCTGTCTGCATGAACAGATGACAGCATCAACACAGACACACTCTCCCAGGGATGCACACAGAATAACACACTTGGCAGGGCCAGGATTACAATGCATCAGTAGTGGGATTGCCAGAACACATCACTGTGCAGGTATCACATACACCACACGGGTCATACGGGGGTTGTATGGGTAAAGGGTATTGGGTGGTGTCTTACATCAGACAGCATGCTTCATTATGCCCATGGGGGTTGTAGGGAGTGTGGATGTGAACATACGCACCATAAAACACACACACAAACACACAGGGTGCCAGTACTGACATGCATGGGTGCATGTCTGCATGGGTGTGTGGTGGTCAACTGTGTCAGATGGCTGAACAAAGCTAGGCGATGGGTATACATTGGCATCAGGCCACGTGACGATGGTCTGCATTGTGGCTCAGGGCTGTGGTGTCTGCATTTGCCCACACAGGTGGGTAAGGAGTTCTCTAGTAATCCCTGTGGGTGACTATTGTGTGTGGCCAATGCTGTGCATCACTTGCCATGTATGTGTTCCTTAGTCCATGACATGGACAGTGTCTGGGATCTGCACACCTCCCACATGCATGTACAGTGACATGTGGAACTGGACCTGGGGTATCTGGCCCATGTTGTGAACACAGATTATCATCAGATGTGCCAATCTTGCCCATCTGTGGCTGGAACTGGTAATAGGCAGCAGGTTTACTCTGCATCTACATTGATAGCATGCTAACAGTATTCCCAGGTGTCACTGGCATCAGTCAATACAGGGCATGTTGTCAGGCATGGTATGTCCTTTTTGGGTCACATGTGTTGGCACCACAGGTGTTTTAGGTGTCCATTGAGGAACATGGAGAAGATGCACTGTCTGCATGTACGTGCATATTGGACAGATGGACAGGGTGCCATGCCCACTATAGCCCACAGCTATCACTCCATAGTTACTATCAGTAACCATTATGCAGTGTACTACCCACATATTGGCTGTTGCCTAGACATGTGTGTGTGCATGAGACATGGGTTGAGATTGTGCTCTGGGTAATACCGGGGTTGCTAACTGTGATTGCATGGCCTTGATGTCACATGTATGAGTATGGCTTTGCACCCCAGCCTTTCAGCTAATTAACATTTGTTATCAATGTACGGTGGGCATTGTGATATATAGTAGGGCCACCATATAAGAAATATGCAAAACCTGCTCCACATTGGCCACAGGTGTCACACACTCACAACCACCTCCACACAGCATATGTGTTACAAACACACACACACCTGTCATGTCTGGGAGTAGAACCCCTACCTAACTAGTTTATTACACTACAGCACTATGCAGTTATAGTAGGCGCCACGAGATTATTGGAGTACTCCATCCCCAAAGGTATATATCACATTGGATGACATCATCAGGATTGCCAAAGTAGGACATTCGAATTGTAGTGAGTGTGACTAGCCTAAAATGCATTACTCCCTACACAGACAGTGACACACACATAAAACACCCACAACCGACAAGCGTGGGTATAGAACCCCTTACAGAGGTCTATATTACACTACAGCATGGAGCTGTTATAGGATGCACCACAGGGATTACTAGAGAACTCCTTCCCCAATGGTGTATTTCACAATGAATGACATCGGTAGGATTGCCAAAGTAGGCCATTTGAAATGTACTGTGTATGACTAGCCTAAAATGCATTGCTCCCTACACAGACAGTGACACACATACAAAACAGCCACAACCAACGTGTGGGTATAGAACCCCCTAACAGAGATCTATATCCTTTCCCAAAGGTGTATTTCACAATGAATGACATCAGCAGGACTGCCAAAGTAGGCAATTTGAAATGTACTGTGTGTGACTAGCTTAAAATGCATTGCTCCCTACACAGACAGTGACACACACACAGAACTGCCATGGATGGGGATGGAACCCTGTCACAGTTCTAAATCACACTACAGCAGTATGCAGTTATGGCACACACTACAGAGATTCCTGGGCTACAGCCTTCCCAGAGGTGTATTTCTAGGTGGGTAACATCAGCAGCCTTGCCAAAGTTGAGTATATGAATTGTAAGGAGTGTGAGTACCCTAAAAAACATTGCTGTCTACACAGACAGACACACACACTTGCCATGTGGGGGATTAGAACACCTACCTAACTACTTTATCACACTACAGCAGTATGCAGTTAGAGGATGCACTATGGAGATTACTGGGCTACAATTGTCCCAGAGGTGTATTTCTTTGTGGGTGACATCAGTAGCCTTGCCAAAGTTGAGTATATGAATTGTAAGGAGTGTGAGTACCCTAAAAAGCATTGCTCTTTACACAGCCAGGATCAGACAGACACACACACACACACACACACACACACACACACACACACACACACACACACACACACACACACACACACACACACATTTCCCATGGCTGGGATTAGAACACCTACCTAACTACCTTATCAGACTATAGCATTACGCAGTTACAGGATGTGCTACGGAGATCATTGGGCTACAACCTTCCCAGAGAAGTATTTCTAGGTGGGTGACATCAGCAGTCTTGCCAAAGTTGAGTACATGAATTGTAAGGAGTGTGAGTACCCAAAAAAGCATTGCTGTCTACACAGTCAGAGACAGACATGCACACAAACTCACAACCACCTCCACACAGGATATGTCTTACAAACACACACACACCTGTCATGTCTGGGAGTAGAACCCCTACCTAGCTAGTTTATTACACTACAGCACTATGCAGTTATAGTACGCGCCACGAGATTATTGGAGTACTCCATCCCCAAAGGTATATATCACATTGGATGACATCAGCAGGATTGCCAAAGTAGGGCATTCGAATTGTAGTGAGTGTGACTAGCCTAAAATGCATTACTCCCTACACAGACAGTGACACACACACAAAACACCCACAACTGACAAGCGTGGGTATAGAACCCCTTACAGAGGTCTATATTACACTGCAGCATGGAGCTGTTATAGGATGCACCACAGGGATTACTAGAGAACTCCTTCCCCAATGGTGTATTTCACAATGAATGACATCGGCAGGACTGCCAAAGTAGGTCATTTGAAATGTACTGTGTGTGACTAGCTTAAAATACATTGCTCCCTACACAGACAGTGACACACACACAGAACTGCCATGGATGGGGATGGAACCCTGCCACAGTTCTAAATCACACCACAGCAGTATGCAGTTATGGCATACACTACAGAGATTACTGGGCTACAACCTTCCCAGAGGTGTATTTCTAGGTGGGTAACATCAGCAGCCTTGCCAAAGTTGAGTATATGAATTGTAAGGAGTGTGAGTACCCTAAAAAGCATTGCTCTCTACACAGACAGACACACACACTTGCCATGTGGGGGATTAGAACACCTACCTAACTACTTTATCACACTACAGCAGTATGCAATTAGAGGATGCACTATGGAGATTACTGGACTACAATTGTCCCAGAGGTGTATTTCTATGTGGGTGACATCAGCAGCCTTGCCAAAGTTGAGTATATGAATTGTAAGGAGTGTGAGTACCCTAAAAAGCATTGCTCTTTACACAGCCAGGATCAGACAGACAGACAGACAGACACACACACACACACACACACACACACACACACACACACACACACACACACACACACACACACACACACACACACACACACACATTTCCCATGGCTAGGATTAGAACACCTACCTAACTACCTTATCACACTACAGCAATATGCAGTTACAGGATGTGCTACGGAGATCTTTGAGCTACAACCTTCCCAGAGGAGTATTTCTAGGTGGGTGACATCAGCAGTCTTGCCAAAGTTGAGTACATGAATTGTAAGGAGTGTGAGTACCCAAAAAAGCATTGCTGTCTACACCATCAGAGACAGACATGCACACAAACTCACACACACACAGTTATCAAGGCTGGGTTTAGAACTCCTACCTACTTTATCACACTACAGCAGTATGCAGTTACAGGACTCACTATGGAGATTACTGGGCTATAACTTTCCCAGAGGTGTATTTCTAGGTGGTTGACATCAGCAGCCTTGCCAAAGTTCAGTATATGAATTGTAAGGAGTGTGAGTACCCTAAAAAGCATTGCTGTCTACACAGTAAGACACACACACAAACACACACTATTACCAAGTATGGGGTTACAACTCCTACCTAACTACTTTATCACACTACAGCAGTACACAGTTAGAGGACGTGCTACAGAGATTACTAGACTACAACCTTCCCAGAGGTATATTTCTAGATGGGTGACATCAGCAACCTTGCCAAAGTTGAGTATATGAATTGTAAGGAGTGTGAGTACACTAAAAAGCATTGCTCTACACAGTCAGACAGACACGCACACAAAGACACACCCTCATCAAGTCTAGGGTTAGAGCTCCTACATAACTAGTATATCACACTACAGCAGTACACAGTTATGGGATGCACAACAGAGATTACTGGTCTACAACTCTCCCAAAGGTGTAGTTCACATTGGATGACCGCAGCAGACTTGTCATAGTAGGGCTATCGAGAGGGCGGTGTATGCATGGGCCATAACCCATTCATCTAGGGGTTGACATGCCACATGCGGGCACACATGGGGTCATATGTCACAGGTTCATGTATACAGCTGCTAGATGACTACTTCCTTGCACAGTCATGTTGCACAGCTGGCTCGTGCACCACATAGTCTGTAATGCTGACAGATACTGGTGGATAGTATCTGCAGTAAGTGACATCTGCACCTCATGTGTTTGGGGCCCTTTGGCTGTGTGCTGGGTGGGACAGGCCTGGATGGCTCCTTGTCACAGTCACCCTCTTCCACACATCTATATATGTCTACCTTTGGCTTATTATAGTGTGTTGTCCTGACATATTTGTCTGTATTCCTATCCACTGTGTGTTCAAGGCATGAGTGGTGCATACCGACGAGTGTCTGCACTAACAACTGCAACTGCCAGATATGTCTGGTCCACTGGTATTTGCAGACATGGCCTTCATGTGTTTAAGTGTGTGAGCATGCCCAGTATGACCTTTCAGTATGTTGTTGACTGACATTGCCTTCAAGTGTGTGAGCATGCCCAGTATGGTCGTCTGTATTGAACATGTGGATCGTGTACAGGTAGTTTGTGTTGCACTGCTGACATTTGCGTTGTACACCAACAGGTAGCATGCTGTCTCTGCAGGGTATCCATCGATCATTTGGCTTTGACTGTTACTACATTTCTGCATAGCAGGGGTGGGCACATCTGACTGTTTCTACATTTCTACACAAGAGGGGTGGGCACACCTGACTATTATTACATTACTATGTGGGATGGGGGGGCACACCTGACTATTTCTACATTTCTACACAAGGTTGGGGGGCACATCTGACTGTTATTACATTACTATTTAGGATGTGGGGGGCACACGTGACACTTGTACACATTTGCTATGATTGTACTGGTTTGTCAGGTACTCCATTTCATTCTGTGTTGCTAACTATCATGCTGACTAGAGGCATACCAGTGTACTACAGATCGTAGCTTTGGTTGCCCTACATATTATTGTCTGACTTCCTACCCTTCAGAACTAACATCCCACTGCCTGCCCTGCTGTGGTCTGTCTGTGTAGGCCTGGGGAGGAGGTTAACCATAGCCATCATTCTGGGGCCATGGCACAGGCTCTATTTGGGTTTGTCTACACCTGTCCTGCTGGTTGAGACTGTTGTTGGGTATGTGAACCATCCTGACTGGCATGTGTAGGTCATATGGACACACACATGTCGCTCAGCACATTTTCTGCAGTGGGTTTTGTCACCCTGTGTAGTACTGGCTACTATGGTAACTCCAGTATGTGTTACAGATGTCATGGTGCCACTATGGATGTCTACTGTCTGCTGCCATAACATTCAGCCACCCAATTCCCTTGCATGCTCACATCCATACCATAGCTACAGGTAACAACACATTCTACTCCATTTGGCAATTGGTAGGTTGATTGACTTACCTTGAGGGGGTGCAAGACTTGCGTATGGTGCTGGAGGGCTGCCTATGTCAGATGCACATAGTACACTCCCTTTACATGGTTGAGCACAGGTAGTGTCATGTTTGGCATCCCTTTTACTGTATGTGCGAGTCAGAGAGAGGTGTCATTCCCTGGGTCCTTACTGTGTCAGTGCATGTGAGATGCGTTGCCTATTTGCCAAGGCCAGAGCATACTGGGCATGCCTCCTTCTGCCTAGTGGGGCAGGTTCAAGTTGTTCTTCCTCTGGGTCACTCTGTGCCTGTGCAGGCCTTGGCATTGGTGGGGGGCTGTGTGTCCCTGCCCCATGCTGTTCCTGCTGTAGCTGTTTCCACAGGATCATATTGTGTACCATAGCACATACCATAACACTTTAGGTACATGTAGCTGGTGAATACTGCAGGGAACCGTGACCTGAGCATCCATAATACATGCTCTATTAAATGTCTGGCCTGTGCGTGTGCCTCATTATGGCGTTGTTGTTCAGGTGTGTGTGCATTTCTGATGGGTATCATCAGCCACGGCTCCAGTGTGTACCCAACATCCCCCACTAGGTGACCGTAGGGGATGTCTCCATTGGCAAATCTCTGGTACAGCTGCATCAGATGCCATATGCAGGCATCGTCATAGCTTCCAGGGCAGCCGGCACACACATTCATTATAATGCCCTGGGCATCACATACGACCTGGAAGTTGATGGAGGGGATGCCTCTGCAGTTGATGTAGGCCCTACCCTGCTCACAGGGTGGTGCTTTGATGCATATGTGCGTGCAGTCTATATCACCCACAACCCCAGGTTATTCTGCTATTTGGTGGAAGAGACACATATTGCTGGTCAACACCTCATGGGTGTTGAGGAAATATACGTGCTCACTGGCATGTGCTGACACAGCATCCAGGAAATGGTGGAATACTCTGGATGCTAATGCCTGTGAGATCCCCATGATATCCCTAGTGTGCTTTGGGAGGTACCTGTGGCTAGTATACCTAGGCCTACACATACCTTGGTATCCACTGAGATGGGTTCCCCTCAGTCAGTTTGGTGTGTCAGGTGTGGCCGGCACAGCTCAACAATTTGCTGTAGGAGGTCTCTGTCCACCCTATAGTGCTCCACTATCTCCAGCTCATGTAGCCTCTGGTAGGTTACCCAGGGTGTGTGCACTCTTCTTTGTCTCCTCACTGTGGGTTGTTCGGCAGCATTCACATCCTCACCACCCTCAGCCTCTTGCACATGTTGTTCTATGTTGCCTGCTGCTGCCCTTCTCATTTTGTAGATTTGCTTGTTAAAGCTTCCCCACTTGTATACACTGGTGGTGTACAGTGTGGGAAAAACCAGAGGGGAAAGTGTTTGCTTAGTTTATAGTAGTGTTCTGGGCTGGGCTGGTCTACTGCATGTGTAATTGGCTGATTCTGATACATTTCACCTGCCAGCTACGCTAGTTCTTCTTGATTACCTTCCTACTGCTGTTTAAGCCCGTGTGCGTGCCGTGAAAACAGAGTGCACAAATGTGCACACTGCTGCTATTTCCTGGTTTAACTTCTTTTTTCTTCCTGTAAAACCCGGAGCGTGGCGCGCTCACCCACTTATGCTTTGTAAAGAGTGCTAGGCAGGTCTAGACACACCCCCTAGCTTAGCTGTGCTAATCTAGGAGCAAACCCGAGCCACCGGGCTCCAATCTGCTTACAGTATGCCTGACATAACCCCCATGATGTCACCTATCTTCTAGGCTTGCACCAAGCTATTCCTACTCTTACACTGTTGGGACCTGACTCACATCCTGGGGAAAACTGGGATTCACTATCCTTCCCCTCATTTGCATAATATTGTCTGCTAATGCATAGTTACATGTCTCACAGTGAGCCTCCCCCCTTAGCAACCACTACTCACTGGCGAGGTTGTCTTCTGCATGCCACTGACTTGCATGGCAGAATACTGATTTTAGTTAGAATGCTTATTTTAGGTTTATTTTATTATTTTGCCCCCGATCCCATTTCCGCACCACTGCCCTACGCTTAAACAGCCGAGAACGGGTAAAAAAAAAATAAACGTTTTTTTTTTTTTTTTGTTTGCAATGCCAATGGCATTGGCATGCTTACTACTTGATATGCAGCCTTTATTCGGAGCTGTCATAAGTCCGTTTTGGATTTTGCGGAAATGTACTCGGTTACTAACCAAGTACATTTCTGCAGCTAGAACTAGTCTTGCACGGACTGTTGCAAGCTTCCTGGATTGCAAAATCACCTCATTTGCATGGATTTCACCTGCAAATGGGGTGATTTGCATACCAGGGCTTAGTCTGTGCAATATTAGTGCAGGAGCGCTTGTGTACTTCCCTGCGGGCTGTTCCTGGATCGCACGGCAGACATATTGCCTGCTTGAGCTCCTGCACCGATCTTGCACTCTGCGCAAGCTTTTGAGAATCCAGGGGGGGGGGGGTGTTTTTGGATGTGCTGTGGTAGATTTTTCCAGTCCTTGTCTAATTTATAGGAGTAGAGAGAGAGTTGCCATGATAGTTGTAAGACTGGGTCACTTTTAACATTAGTTCGTTGGATGACCTAAAGAACCTAAAGTTAGAGTTTGGTAGGAGTAGGTTTGAAAAAGCAGTGTAGTCTGTAGGGTTGTATATGATTTTATGGACAAAAGAAAGTTGCTTTAGTGTTAACAGGTTGGGAAGTTCTAGCCAGTTGAGTTGTCGAAGAGCTGTACCGTGGTGGGTTTTTTAGGTCGATTGGAGCAAACTTAGCTATTTTGTTATAGCAGGACTGTAGTTTATTAAGGGCAGTTTTTGATAGGTTGGCAAAGATTTGAGAGCAATAGGGAGGGTAGATAGCAAGTGAGATCTTGTAGTGGCAAGTCTAGTTTTCTGAGTAAGGTAAGGTTTAACCCTGTAGAGAGCACCGAGCTTGGAGCAATTAATTGGTGTGTCCTTTGCCTTGCAGCCTACTTCCTATAAAACAGCAAGATGCTAGTCCGCCTGGACAACAGATACAATACAGGGCAGTGGTGTAAGCAGGACTTTTAGAACTGTATACCAGCTTAGAGAATGCAATCCATTCACCTCATCTAAGGGCAGCCACCACCCCCTAAACAGTGTATACAGCATACCATTTTAGCACTGAAAAAAATGCCAGTGTAGTATTCTGAAAAAAACGCCAATTAACAAGATCTGTAATTTAATAAAATAAGTAAGGACATTGTCAATAGGCCATTAGATTTTAAATGTAAATTTTAGCATATCTCATTGCACAAGATTAATTATTATAAGGAATATGCATGTCATGGTATACATGGCATATAGCTGGCTACTTCCTTCGTGTAGGTGCAGACCTCAAACATACCTTCAACAGAATATTCCAAGTTCATTGCCAGTATTTCAAGTTACCTCACTATTTGTTCCTTATTGTTAGAATTCTATCCATATTAACAAACGTACAGACATTTATTATGTCCGGTTACACAAATCTAGAGGAAACCTATTGTGCTCTATAATATTCCCAGACCTAAGAACAATATTTAACATATAAGGCTTGGTCAAAAAATGTTAATTTAGCATATTCTAGAAATATGCAGTTTTCTACATACTAAGAGTAACTATAATGGTTAACATAGGATTTCAAACATTTTATATATTCCAAAGACTTTTACTGAAGCAAAGCCTTAATACCGACTGGTGTACTTCATTGCTCCGAATAGTGAATCAGTATGACATGATTTATTAATCCATTAATGCAAATTGTTGTGTGGAATTTAATTAAATGAGTACATAGATCAAATATGTGAACTTTTTTTTCAGTTTGGACACAGAAGAGACAGATGTACAGTAGAATAAAATAACCAGGAAACAGGATTTACTGAAATAAATTGCCTCTGATTACTGCTACTGCAAGACACATTGTACGAAAATGAAAAATGTTTAACTTTAATTTTCCCATCCTACAGTTATATGTTTCTCACCCTAAACCATGCACATTTCTTTGAGGTGTTTTTGGCTTTGCAGATTTTTTTTTCCAGCATACTTTTTTTTAATTTTGAAACAATGAAATACAAATCTAAAAACAAACTGTGAAACCATCCTTTACAGCATTTACATGGAATAAGTCTTTAGCATGCAAATATAAAATCAGACACAAACTGAGAAACTATATAATATCAATTTTACTTAGCATCGGTGTATAATATTCAGATACAAAAACAAACACAACAGTTAACATTTAACTCTCCAATAGCATTGCACATTTTCCTTATAATTTTGACTGTTCCTTCGCTACCACAGGTATACATCTGTGCAAGAATTCAGAGCTAATACTCGAATCATATTTGAGCTCCTCCCAAAATTCCATCTTGTACTCCAGTAGACAGGATGGATTGCAACCCTCAAATATCTGCTGCAAATCAAGCTTTTCTCAGACAAAAACTCTTCAACATTCCCATATGACAAGAATACATTTATTGTACATAAACCTATATTCTTCTTCCCTTTCTCATGTCAACCAGGTCTCTGAGGTATCCAATGAATGCTTCCTCAGCCCTTCCTTCTGTTTTACATCTATCATCTTTATTCTGTCTGTGGTCAGTCTAGTCCTGATACCCCTATCTGCTCTCAGAGGTGGTCTGTACTATTTTCTTCTTTACTTGTGCTTTCATATAAATTAATATTTCTGAACTCTTTTAGACCACTCCCTAATATACTGTCCCAACTGTACGGTATAAACCATATCATATCAGCACCAGAAGTCTCTCATATTAACACTTTCTCAGCTGCCGCAACAATTCACACTTCTGCACACTAAAAGAACTTCTGCAGGAAATCTGCCCCTTCACCTTTACAATCATTCTGCCACCTATCCTAACTTCTTCAGCTGCACTGAAATCCTACATAATTAATTTAATACTCTAAACTGCTAACCACAGACTGTACTTACCACCTTTGTCTTGTGATTCACCTCACTACCAGCTGTAAAAAGGGCTGCCTACCCATGTATGTGCTTCCTTTACCCAGTCTTTCTGCAGTCTCTTCATTCCCTCCCTACTGATCTCACTTTCACTTCTTCAGCCCTTCACCAGCTAGTCTGTCAGCCTTTCCTTTTTCTGTAATTTCATATCCATATGTTTAACCCCTCATATTGTAACCATAACAACATACTCCACCTATAACCCCCAATCAGATTGCCAGAAACTTGTGAAAACCCCTTCCTGTGCTTTCTATGCTTCTTATGTCCGACTTTATAAGTGTTCTTTTCTGTCAACATCTAAGTACTAAGTACCTTACGTTCCACCTCAAACACACACAAAATGATGGTTAAGATGTACCTCTTGCCTGCGAGGTAAACAGGGTTTAATTCTTCTAGCTTTTAGTGCAAAAGCTCACACAGACCCTGCTACAACTTGCTGTGAGGGAAAGGTTAGTTTGTTTTTGCTTTCTTGCATTTTGTATTACTTCATTGTCTTCTTCTGTTTTGTATATTGTGAATTATTTTCTTTGCACTGTGTTTTACTTGTATTCTGCACGTTTAAACTAAGAGACTACAGCTGTGTCTCTTATGAGTCGCACAAAAATTAAGTAATCTCAGCTGTCTTTCTAGTTGTTTGCCCCTTATGTTAATTTGACCACATATCTCCTTCCTTTTCATTGGCTATTATAAGTTAAAAATTATAATTTTGTGAATTCACTCCTCTTCAGCTATTTAAATTTATTGGTCATCCCACTGTGTTCCATAGAACCACAATACAAAGTGTCCACCGCCTTCCAATCTATCTTGTTCTTTTAAAATTAGTGGCTGCTTAGTGTACACTGCAACTCTTTCCATACAGCATATCTATAGCCAATACCTATGACAACATTACTATGGGATGCTGGGAAGAACAGTTTGTTTATAAATGTCCACTAATATTTTAACATAATGTGTCATTCTATAAGCGCTTTGTGGATGATATTTTTCTGGTCAGGGAAGGTAAGCATTCCCATCTACCATTATTTGTTGAATATCTGAAAGGTATGACTATTTTTTTTTTAATTTACATTAGAATATTCATTGAATAAGTTAACTTCCTAGATATTAAGTTAGAAAATGTTAATAGTAGTACTACCTCAATCTTTAGAAAATTAGTTCAGGCAAACAGATACACAAGATACACACAGAGATGAAGCATGTATGCTGCTCACATGTTTAAAGGTATAGCAAAGAGTAAGCTTTTAAGAGTTATACTTGTGAATATACTGATGAAATAAAATGTCTCGACCAGATGGCTAGCATGATAAATGAGTTTATGGAGAGGGGATATGATGATGCTTTACCTGAGCAGTTGAAATATGATATTATAACTGAAAGACAGGATAGTGCTAGACCATACTTTGCAGTGGTGTACAAAGTACTATTAATCATAAACAAGAACATTTATGCTATGTTACTAGATATAGTAGAAGGACCAATGGGAGGAAGGAAATTATATCAAGAAACTGGGTCAAAATCAGCAAAGCCCAACAACCAACAGCACTGGAGCCAGTTAAAATATGAAAACTGAACAAACAAGTGAACACAGACTAGTGATTAAGCGCTTTCGTTCTTTTATTCTTAGAACTTCCTCAGAATAAATGTACATAGCAATCAAATTAATTTATACACATTTAAAAATGACATCAATTAATTAACTGAATTTCACACATAAAAAAACACAAATTTGTTAGTACAAATAAAAATTTGTAAATAGTACCAAGAACTAGTAAAACAAAAACATCAGCCAAAAACAAATCACGTACATAAAATGCATTAAAAACATATTAAATGCATTTATATTTTAACAAACTTTTAACTGAAATAGTTTCATTTAGTCCTGGACTAACATCAGCATGTAAAAATATCTGCCATTTAAGCTCAAGAAACTCAAGATAACTGTTAAACTGATTAATAAATAACTTGGAATCAACTTGTTGAACGACAAAAACATTTTTAAATGTGTATAAATTAATTTGATTGCTATGTACATTTATTCTGATGAAGTTCTAAGAGTAAAGAAATGAAATCACTTAATCACTAGTTTGTGTTCACTTGTTTGCTCAGGTTTTGTAGTTTAACTGGCTGCAGTGCTGTTGGTTGTTGGGCTTTGCTGTTTGTTTAAATTTTCATATTCTCTTTTTTGTTCAATTTGATATATTAGGAAGAATGCCAGAAATTAAAAAGCTTACAGGGGACAAACCTAACTTTGCCTATAAAAATTGCTCCAATACAAAGCAGCGTCTCTGCTCTAAGGACATGAGACATATTGGTCCCAAACAAAATCTAAGGTCAGGCACTTTTCCTTGTTATAATTGTGTATGTAGTAAAGATATCGGAAAGATGATGAATTCATACATCCAATAACAAAGAAAAAGTATACATTTAAATGTTTTGCCACATGTAATACTTCTAATATTGTCTATTTAGCTACATGTGTGAAATGTCCTGCATTTTATGTTGGAAAATGTACACGTAAACTAAAAGATTATATCATAGAGCACAAGTCTGAAATACTTAGGCAAGTCAACACGAATGCACTTGCTAAACATATGGGCAGAGAAAGGAATGGATCATGAGTTTCACTTCAGGGTGATTAACGTTATGCAAAGAATAGAATTGGTGATGATTTATAGGTTCATAGGTAGGTACTAGGCTATCTGCCCGAGGGCATTTATAAGCCTAGCCGGAGTGTGTCAGTTTTCGCCACCCCATTGATTAATTAACTGACCCTCTGTCAAGCAGAGCCAATGAAGTGATCCCAGGGGTGTATTTTCTGTTACCCATCCACTTGTCAAGGTTTCTCTTGAAGAGTGTTAGTGAGGGGCTCTGCCTGACGTAATTTGGAATTTTGTTCCAAAGCATGGGGAGTCTCTGTGACAGGAATCTATCCATCCAGCATGTTCTATTTATTGTTGTGGTGAGGTTTAGCTCACTAGAGCACATGGCTCACAGTGACTTGGATTTCTTTAGGTGGAGCATGTCCATCAATTCTGAGTTGGACATGGCTTTGTAAGTCAGGCAGAGATCACCTCTGAGTAAGCGATATGCCACTGAGTACAGCAGGAGTTTTTTCAGTCGGGCTGCATAGGACATATGTTTGAGGCCAGTAATCCTCTTGGTGAGGTACTTTTATGGTCTTTCCAGCTGTTGGAAGTGTCTTGTGAGGTACATCCCAAATGGAGCATTGTACTCTATGATGGGTCTAATGAGTGACGAGTAGAGGGGCACTATAACCTCTTTATTTCTAGATGCGAACCCTTTAGTAATTAGATGGGCTACATAGAAGGATTTCCTAACTACTTTGGCAATATGATTGTCAAAGGAGAGATTCCTATCTACCTGGGTCCCCAGATCTCTTATTACCTCTTCTGTATTAAGGGTGCTGCCACCTATGTGGTAATTCGTGGGTGTTTTGTTTTTCCCAAATGGGATGACTATGCATTTTTTGGCATTTAGCTTGAGGCCATGACTTTGACACCAGGTGTCCATCTCAGTAAGGCCCTTTTGGAGGATGTCCGTGTCAGTCAGAGAGTCAGTTATGGCTCCCAGTTTGCTGTCATCAGTGAACTTGGTTAGCCATAGTCCTCCTGTGTTTGCCTGTACTTCTGAGAAGTATATGCTGAACAGTAGGGGTCCCAGGACCGAGCCTTGTGGGACACCACTTGTGACTGGTTTAAAGTCGGGCCTGGAGCCCACTATTCTTACTGTGTGAGTTCTGTCTGTAAGCCAGTTGGCAATCCATCTTGTGACGTAGGGGTTTATGTTCAGGCTGGTGAGTTTTTCTGTAATACCTGAGTGGGGAATGGTGTTGAAAGCCTTGGCGAGGGCAAGGTAGGCTGTGTGAACCACCTTACCCTTGTCTATGGCCTTGGTGACTGTCTCGAAGAAGTCAACCAGGTTTAGTAGGCATGATCTGCCCTTAACAAAGCCGAATTGGGTTGGGTCAAGTGTTTGGAGGTTCCCAATGTCTTTGTTAATGAGTTCCATGATGATGCACTCCATAGCCTTGCAGACCAGGCTAGACAGGCTTATGGGGCGATAGTTACCAGGGTCAGTTGTGGCCCATCCTTTATGGAGAGGAATAACCATTGATGTGCTCCATTCTATGGGCACGTAGCCTGTGGAGAGGCTGAGGATGAACAGTGTGTTTAGGTGGGGGGTTAGTTTGTTCTGTAGTTCGTAAAAGCCACAGCCTGGGACACCATCTGGTCCCATTGACACTGTGTTTTTGGCTTTTGGAAGGGCTGTTTTCACCTGGAAACACTGGAAAACATGAAGGTCCTACTGAACACCCTGATATTGGGCGATTTCAATTACCCTACCATTCACTGGGAAAACTACTCGAGTACAAATTCCCAGTCTCGAGTACAAAATCTGTGATTTTTGGGACACTATACTTTTCCGGTATTGTTGTGGGCCGTTTTGGAGGTGAGAGGGGGGTGAAGTTTACACTGAATCTATCTGCCAGAATGTTTGCAATATCATTGGGTTCAGTATATTTTGTGCTATTTTGTACTAGTTCAGTGCATATCTGCGAGTTGCTACTTAGATTCTTAACATAGCTAAAGAAGGCTTTGTGGTTATCTTTTGAATCCTTGGTTATTTTTCTTTCGAAGTTAGCCTTGGATGATTTCATGAGGGACCTTAGTTTCTTACTGATACTGATCAGGGATGTCTTTCCTTCTTGGGATTTGCTTTTTTTCTGAACTAGTTTCCTCCTTCTATTGTATAGCCTGTTTATTGCAGGGGTCCACCAAACTGGTTTCCTTCTCTTACAGGAGTGAGTCTTGGTTTTGCTAGGGATGGCATGATCCATGCATCCCTGTAGGTGCTCATAGAGTGCATTTGTAAAGGTTTTTGCATCTTGGGCAGCATTACCCTTTAGCATGGGGGCTGTAAAACTTACCACCTCTGTAAGGTGAAGTTTGCTTTAGAAAAGTTTTTTACTGTGGTTTCCTTAGTTGGGGGTGGTGGTGGGGTGTGGACATCCAGAATGATTAGTTTATGGTCTGATCTAACCAGTGATGGGTTGACCCTCGGTGTGGAACACCTGTTGCCCATGTTGGTGATGACCAGGTCCAATATGTTTTCACCTCTGGTAGGGGAGTTTACCAGCTAATCCAGGGCATTTGAGTTGATGAATTCCAGGAAGCGCTGGGCCTGGGAATTTGTACTTGAGTAGTTTTCCTAGTGAATGGTAGGGTAATTGAAATCACCCAATATCAGGGTTTTTGGTAGGACCTTCATGTTTTCCAGTGTCTCCAGAAAGGTGGAGTGGTGGTCCTGGGTCATGGAAGGTGATCTGTAGCAGGCCACAATTTGCATTGCAGATTTGCCTGATGTTAGTTGCACATGGATGATCTCAGAGGTATCATGCTGTACCACTAACCTGGAGGTATAGGTATCCTTGATGAATATGGATACACCCCCTCCTTTTGTGTTTTGGTCCGTGTTCTGTGGCCGAAGAGTGTGGTATGAGTTGTAGCCCGGTAGTGCTGGGGTGCTTTCTGGAGCCTTGAACCAGGTTTCAGTTACTGAACAGATGTTGACGTTCTCCATACTGAGGAGTGCTCCGAGCACGTGCATTTTGAGATTTAAACTCCTGGCATTGAGTAGCATAACCCTCAGTTTTTTGTTAATTGTACAATTTACGGAGGTGGAGTTGACTTTTGAGCCTTGCCTTATAAAGGCACTATGGGGGCAGCAAGAGCCTTGGCCAGTATTCGAAAGCCTAGGGGTGACAGGTACAAGCCGTCTTTTGCGAAGCAACGCGGCTTGTCGAGCATGTCGTCCCAGGCTGACAGACACTGCATCCCCTTTGAAGGACACCAGAAGCTTAGCCAATTGTTGAAATTGATCATTTTTTCTTTATACTGAGGTATTATTCTTAGTGAGGGCAGGATTCTACTCAGGGTCAGGGTCATACCAGCCTGAGTTGCATGATCAGAGAGCTCTTCCATGTCTCTTTTCATGTAGTCTAGGGAGGTAAGTCTCAGGTCATTCACACCAACATGAACAATGACAGAGTCATATTTATACTTGTTCTGGAGTGACCTGAGTGCTTGTGTTATGTGGTGGATTCTGGCTCTCGACAGGCAGCTAACAGTAACCTTCTGCTTGTCCAGCATAGTGAGTGGGACATCAGTGTGCCTGACTATAGAGTCACCTATTACTAGTGTGTTAGGTATGTTATTTCGCCTTAAGGGCTGTGATTGTGTGGCACACTGATTTTGTGTTTTATGTGTTGTCTGGTTTGTGACAGGAAGTGCAGGTTGCTTGGGTGTCTGCTTTGGAGGTCTCTGATGCTTTTGCAGATTTTTATTTAGAGCCTCTGAGTATGATTTTGTGTATTTATGTGTATTTTTTGCCAGTGCTGTTTTAGTAGGTCTGTGTCTGGCTGGAGGTGTGGTGCAAGTGTTAACCTTCTCCTCTTGACTGTCTGTTCCAGTCTTGGGTGGAGACAGCTTAGCTTCCAGTTTGGCTGTATAATTGCATCTTTCGCATATGTTAGTGTTTTGTGGTAGAAGGAGAGGGTTGTCTGTGTACATGAGACAGTTGTAACATTGCCTCAGGATACCCAGATTTACCAGCTGGACTGGAGAGTGCACCTGAAGTTGCCCTTTGGTCATGCCTGAATAGTAGGGTGAGCTGCTTAGTCGCTTGGTTGGTGAGGGGTGAATAAAGAGCCTTGCCCTGCTGGGCAATCAGTGTCAGGGTATATTAATGCTTGTTATTAGGTATAAGCAAGTGCTGGGCTGTAAGATGCTTTCTGAGTGCTTAGGTTGAGAGTTAGACTAGTTTCAAGGGAAAAACTGAAGAGGAGACTTAGTGGAGCCGGGAATAATTTAACCATAGCTAGCTGGCACTGCCCAGTGCACAAAATAGTGCAAACGCAGTTTCTATAGTAGGGAAATGAAATCGATAGAAATTAGCCCAAAATGGCCAATAAACTACTAACTTCTGGGCTGGAACCACTCCTCCAGGGACAGATAGGTTGCTCAAAGCTCCCCTCTCCCACAGGTGAACAGAGACACTTCCTTCTATCCAAGTAAGATATGGGCAACTCAGAAACTAGTATCACAGCCCTGAATTCAGCATTAGCATGAAAACTGGACTATACTAGCTTAGAAAGGTGGGAAACGAGGAATTTTTTTGTTTTGTTTTGTTTTTTTGAAAAGATAAGGCAAAAACAGAAAAAATACACTTAAAACAGCTTTAAAACGACTGCAAACGATCAGAAAAGGCTATCACACTTTAGTGTGTAGCCTACAACAGTTAAACAAATTATTTAAAAAAAAAAAACAACTTTTCAAAAGTGCAGCCAGTCAAATAAGTACAATATAAACTGAAAATCTGTGGGTATAAATGGATCATACGACTACAAGCAGATTCTGCACCAGGCATAAATACAGCTGTCAGCCTTAAACCAGTTTTAAAGAGAAAACAAATTTATCTAACTTGATATTGTGTTTTAAATAGTTATAATTAGTTAAGTTTTATTCTTTTATTTATCATTTATTGAAGCCAGGAATTAAACCAGAGAACCTCTTGCTGTGAGGTGACAATGCTGACCACTACACCACTGTTTTGGTATGTTTCAGGTTATGCAAAATGTTCTTTTAGATGTTGATTTCCTTATTTTTCTCTTATTTAAATTGCTTCTATATTTTGAATGGGGCCGTATCACATGATTTTAGTTTGAATCTCTTTTAATAGAGATGTGATTATACTAGCTGTTATTTACATACTGAAGAAGGGAATTAGACTGAAAGCTTTGTGGATTTATTGTTGTTTGAATAAACTACTATATATCTGCTGAGTGTTTCCAGGGGCTGGAGTTTTTTTGTTCTTGACCTAGGCTTAAAAATGCCCTTGTGGTTGTTAGCCTAGTAAACACCTATGAACCTATGAATAAAAATATGGAGATTGCTTCTTCTTGTAGAACCCCACAATAATCAGTGCCATTTTCTACAGTGGTGTAAATGGCTACCTGAAGATGACAGAGCTAGATTTCTACTTTGCTGTCAAATATACGAGCTGTTGGAAATGGTACACTAGCTCCCCTGAAAGCAAAATTAAGATAGTATTATCCTCATTAGACCTCATTTTAAAACCTCCACAGGAGAAACTGCTTTCTCTGGCCAAAGCCAACTCTTTGGAATCAGCAGCCTGCATAAGTAAGGCAGCAAGAGACTTCAATTGTTTAGAAGCAAACTAAGAACAATTGCTTAAGGACACCAAATGCTCTGTTTCCATGACAATGGCTAGTCAATTGGGATTCTTTGTAGCTCGTGTTTGTTTTAAGGGTATACTTTAAAAAAATGACTACTAGCTGAATGTTTACTTAATTGTACATACTGTAAGTAATATTTAATTTATAACTGTAAATAACATGCAAATGTTTTGTCTCTGCTTTGTGACTGTACTCTGTGCAACACTCTGTATTCTTTATTCTATTATAATTTTCTGTTTGTGTCCTGCACCATAGTGCCTGACAAATTAACAAGTCTTCTCGGATTCCCACCCCCATATTATTTAATCTAATCATTAACCCCCCCAACATCTGGCAGTCATCCAAATATATTTCCCACAACCCCCTACCCCCACAAAATCCAGATAATAACATGCAGATCCTCTATCATTTCAGTACCCAACTCCATCTTCTTTCCTTCCTTAAGAAACTCCACTGGCAAGAGTTTCTCCATGTCTGCATATGAGAAGCAACATCTGCTAACATTTTCTACCATCTAAACATGTTTGCCACCCCCAGTCTATCTACTCATTTATCCAGTCCTTATTCCACACACATATGCAGCAGGTGTTTTACATACTATCCAGTACAGTAATAGAATTAATGGCAGCTCTAGCTGCATAAGAACATGTTTACAAACTTAATTGATGTATGGGAACACCAAGATTCTAATTGCCTCTATCTAACCCGCCTTTGCATGTACCCCACAGCCCTATCTGTTCATCAGTTTTGATATTTTTGGTATGTCACCTGCGGTATTCTCATTGATCACTCAGCTGCATAGGCAGCATGCCATCATTGGTTGTATCACTCCCTGTAAATACAGATAGCCTTAATTATTTTTTTCATGGAGAATCTTTGAAGCATCAATTCCCTTCATCCTGCTCCATCAGAAAAAAATAATAATTTGCATGCCATGCAGTATATTAGAAGTCCGTAAAAAAAATTAAAACAAGTTTTCCTCTATATACAGCTGAACTACACTCTGTTCTTTAAGCATGTTGGTAAAGTTTCCATTCCCATCACTCTCCTTTTCAGCAAAAAACGTCCAAGGCCATTGCTTAAATACTTCTTCCAACAGCAGTGGAGACAATGTGCATCTTTCCTAAATCTCTCAGTCCACTATAAGCTGTAAGGGGCACCAATCCCACAATTTACTTCCATATAAAAGCACTGGCATTTAGTATAATTCATTCACCAAATTAGGAGCATTCTGCTCATGTTTCCTCCTTTAGTACCTAAACAAAAAATCATGAGCCTTGAGTCACGTTTTCATTATATCATAAAAAAATGAAGAAAAAAAAAACACCACCTGCTTTTGCAGTCACTTTCTTACAGACTGACTAATAAAACCTCCCAAAAAAATTTTACAAATTTGTTGAACTAGTTTCCTCCTTCTATTGTATAGCCTGTTTATTGCAGGGGTCCACCAAACTGGTTTCCTTCTCTTACAGGAGTGAGTCTTGGTTTTGCTAGGGATGGCATGATCCATGCATCCTTGTAGGTGCTCATAGAGTGCATTTGTAAAGGTTTCTGCATCTTGGGCAGCGTTACCCTTTAGCGTGGGGGCTGTAAAACTTACCACCTCTGTAAGGTGAAGTTTGCTTTAGAAAAGTTTTTTACTGTGGTTTCCTTAGTTGGGGGTGGTGGTGGGGTGTGGACATCCAGAGTGATTAGTTTATGGTCTGATCTAACCAGTGATGGGTTGACCTTCAGTGTGGAACACCTGTTGCCCATGTTGGTGATGACCAGGTCCAATATGTTTTCACCTCTGGTAGGGGAGTTTACCAGCTAATCCAGGGCATTTGAGTTGATGAATTCCAGGAAGCGCTGGGCCTGGGAATTTGTACTTGAGTAGTTTTCCTAGTGAATGGTAGGGTAATTGAAATCACCCAATATCAGGGTTTTTGGTAGGACCTTCATGTTTTCCAGTGTCTCCAGAAAGGTGGAGTGGTGGTCCTGGGTCATGGAGGGTGATCTGTAGCAGGCCACAATTTGCATTGCAGATTTGCCTGATGTTAGTTGCACATGGATGATCTCAGAGGTATCATGCTGTACCAGTAACCTGGGAGTGTAGGTATCCTTGATGAATATGGATACACCCCCTCCTTTTGTGTTTTGGTCCGTGTTCTGTGGCCGAAGAGTGTGGTATGAGTTGTAGCCCGGTAGTGCTGGGGTGCTTTCTGGAGCCTTGAACCAGGTTTCAGTTACTGAACAGATGTTGACGTTCTCCATACTGAGGAGTGCTCCGAGCACGTGCATTTTGAGATTTAAACTCCTGGCATTGAGTAGCATAACCCTCAGTTTTTTGTTAATTGTACAATTTACGGAGGTACAGTTGACTTTTGAGCCTTGCCTTAAAAAGGCACTATGGGGGCAGCAAGAGCCTTGGCCAGTATTCGAAAGCCTAGGGGTGACAGGTACAAGCCGTCTTTTGTGAAGCAACGCGGCTTGTCGAGCATGTCGTCCCAGGCTGACAGACACTGCATCCCCTTTGAAGGACACCAGAAGCTTAGCCAATTGTTGAAATTGATCATTTTTTCTTTATACTGTGGTATTATTCTTAGTGAGGGCAGGATTCTACTCAGGGTTAGGGTCATACCAGCCTGAGTTGCATGATCAGAGAGCTCTTCCATGTCTCTTTTCATGTAGTCTAGGGAGGTAAGTCTCAGGTCATTCACACCAACATGAACAATGACAGAGTCATATTTATACTTGTTCTGGAGTGACCTGAGTGCTTGTGTTATGTGGTGGATTCTGGCTCTCGACAGGCAGCTAACAGTAACCTTCTGCTTGTCCAGCATAGTGAGTGGGACATCAGTGTGCCTGACTATAGAGTCACCTATTACTAGTGTGTTAGGTATGTTATTTCGCCTTAAGGGCTGTGATTGTGTGGCACACTGATTTTGTGTTTTATGTGTTGTCTGGTTTGTGACAGGAAGTGCAGGTTGTTTGGGTGTCTGCTTTGGAGGTCTCTGATGCTTTTGCAGATTTTTATTTAGAGCCTCTGAGTATGATTTTGTGTATTTATGTGTATTTTTTGCCAGTGCTGTTTTAGTTGGTCTGTGTCTGGCTGGAGGTGTGGTGCAAGTGTTAACCTTCTCCTCTTGACTGTCTGTTCCAGTCTTGGGTGGAGACAGCTTAGCTTCCAGTTTGGCTGTATAATTGCATCTCTCGCATATGTTAGTGTTTTGTGGTAGAAGGAGAGGGTTGTCTGTGTACATGAGGCAGTTGTAACATTGCCTCAGGATACCCAGATTTACCAGCTGGACTGGAGAGTGCACCTGAAGTTGCCCTTTGGTCATGCCTGAATAGTAGGGTGAGCTGCTTAGTCGCTTGGTTGGTGAGGGGTGAATAAAGAGCCTTGCCCTGCTGGGCAATCAGTGTCAGGGTATATTAATGCTTGTTATTAGGTATAAGCAAGTGCTGGGCTGTAAGATGCTTTCTGAGTGCTTAGGTTGAGAGTTAGACTAGTTTCAAGGGAAAAACTGAAGAGGAGACTTAGTGGAGCCGGGAATAATTTAACCATAGCTAGCTGGCACTGCCCGGTGCACAAAATAGTGCAAACGCAGTTTCTATAGTAGGGAAATGAAATAGATAGAAATTAGCCCAAAATGGCCAATAAACTACTAACTTCTGGGCTGGAACCACTCCTCCAGGGACAGATAGGTTGCTCAAAGCTCCCCTCTCCCACAGGTGAACAGAGACACTTCCTTCTATCCAAGTAAGATATGGGCAACTCAGAAACTAGTTTCACAGCCCTGAATTCAGCATTAGCCTGAAAACTGGACTATACTAGCTTAGAAAGGCGGGAAATGAGGAATTTTTTTTTTGTTTTGTTTTTTTGAAAAGATAAGGCAAAAACAGAAAAAATACACTTAAAACAGCTTTAAAACGACTGCAAACGATCAGAAAAGGCTATCACACTTTAGTGTGTAGCCTACAACAGTTAAACAAATTATTTAAAAAAAAAAAACAACTTTTCAAAAGTGCAGGCAGTCAAATAAGTACAATATAAACTGAAACTCTGTGGGTATAAATGGATCATACGACTACAAGCAGATTCTGCACCAGGCATAAATACAGCTGTCAGCCTTAAACCAGTTTTAAAGAGAAAACAAATTTATCTAACTTGATATTCTGTTTTAAATAGTTATAATTAGTTAAGTTTTATTCTTTTATTTATCATTTATTGAAGCCAGGAATTAAACCAGAGAACCTCTTGCTGTGAGGTGACAATGCTGACCACTACACCACTGTTTTGGTATGTTTCAGGTTATGCAAAATGTTCTTTTAGATGTTGATTTCCTTATTTTTCTCTTATTTAAATTGCTTCTATATTTTGAATGGGGCCGTATCACATGATTTTAGTTTGAATCTCTTTAATAGAGATGTGATTATACTAGCTGTTATTTACATACTGAAGAAGGGAATTAGACTGAAAGCTTTGTGGATTTATTGTTGTTTGAATAAACTACTATATATCTGCTGAGTGTTTCCAGGGCTGGAGTTTTTGTTCTTGACCTAGGCTTAAAATGCCCTTGTGGTTGTTAGCCTAGTAAACACCTATGAACCTATGAATAAAAATATGGAGATTGCTTCTTCTTGTAGAACCCCACAATAATCAGTGCCATTTTCTACAGTGGTGTAAATGGCTACCTGAAGATGACAGAGCTAGATTTCTACTTTGCTGTCAAATATACGAGCTGTTGGAAATGGTACACTAGCTCGCGTGAAAGCAAAATTAAGATAGTATTATCCTCATTAGACCTCATTTTAAAACCTCCACAGGAGAAACTGCTTTCTCTGGCCAAAGCCAACTCTTTGGAATCAGCAGCCTGCAGAAGTAAGGCAGCAAGAGACTTCAATTGTTTAGAAGCAAACTAAGAACAATTGCTTAAGGACACCAAATGCTCTGTTTCCATGACAATGGCTAGTCAATTGGGATTCTTTGTAGCTCGTGTTTCTTTTAAGGGTATACTTTAAAAAAATGACTACTAGCTGAATGTTTACTTAATTGTACATACTGTAAGTAATATTTAATTTATAACTGTAAATAACATGCAAATGTTTTGTCTCTGCTTTGTGACTGTACTCTGTGCAACACTGTGTATTCTTTATTCTATTATAATTTTCTGTTTGTGTCCTGCACCATAGTGCCTGACAAATTAACAAGTCTTCTCGGATTCCCACCCCATATTATTTAATCTAATCATTAACCCCCAACATCTGGCAGTCATCCAAATATATTTCCCACAACCCCCTACCCCCACAAAATCCAGATAATAACATGCAGATCCTCTATCATTTCAGTACCCAACTCCATCTTCTTTCCTTCCTTAAGAAACTCCACTGGCAAGAGTTTCTCCATGTCTGCATATGAGAAGCAACATCTGCTAACATTTTCTACCATCTAAACATGTTTGCCACCCCAGTCTATCTACTCATTTATCCAGTCCTTATTCCACACACATATGCAGCAGGTGTTTTACATACTATCCAGTACAGTAATAGAATTAATGGCAGCTCTAGCTGCATAAGAACATGTTTACAAACTTAATTGATGTATGGGAACACCAAGATTCTAATTGCCTCTATCTAACCCGCCTTTGCATGTACCCCACAGCCCTATCTGTTCATCAGTTTTGATATTTTTGGTATGTCACCTGCGGTATTCTCATTGATCACTCAGCTGCATAGGCAGCATGCCATCATTGGTTGTATCACTCCCTGTAAATACAGATAGCCTTAATTATTTTTTTTCATGGAGAATCTTTGAAGCATCCAATTCCCTTCATCCTGCTCCATCAGAAAAAAATAATAATTTGCATGCCATGCAGTATATTAGAAGTCCGTAAAAAAAATTAAAACAAGTTTTCCTCTATATACAGCTGAACTACACTCTGTTCTTTAAGCATGTTGGTAAAGTTTCCATTCCCATCACTCTCCTTTTCAGCAAAAAACGTCCAAGGCCATTGCTTAAATACTTCTTCCAACAGCAGTGGAGACAATGTGCATCTTTCCTAAATCTCTCAGTCCACTATAAGCTGTAAGGGGCACCAATCCCACAATTTACTTCCATATAAAAAGCACTGGCATTTAGTATAATTCATTCACCAAATTAGGAGCATTCTGCTCATGTTTCCTCCTTTAGTACCTAAACAAAAAATCATGAGCCTTGAGTCACGTTTTCATTATATCATAAAAAAATGAAGAAAAAAAAAACACCACCTGCTTTTGCAGTCACTTTCTTACAGACTGACTAATAAAACTCCAGTTACTGTCTCAGATGATCACCTTCAGAAAAATGCCTATTCTACAAATGTTAAACCTGAAAATACCACTACTATCTTAACAAAAAGCATTCTGGTATATGCCTTTTTATCCACATAATTTACGTTGAACAAAAGATTAACCTACTATTGAATTTTCAACTCAACAAGAAAGAAAAGCACTGATCCTTGTCAGCTGACTCAACCCAGGAATTCCCCCACCCCTGCATGCTTTGTGGTTGTCACTGCCATTGAATCAACAAGGAGTCTCTGGACAGTTTGATGCTTGCCCCCCCCCCCCCATCTCTTTTTTTTCCCTTCAGCTTGGAAACCAATATTTTGTGTGCAAAATTACTATCATGGTGGTTTCTTAACAGAGCGCAGAAAAGGCTCAGTGTTTTCCTTTTTCACTGAGTTGCAAATGCAATACACAAGCAATAATGCCAGACAGGGTGTATGTTAATGTGCAATTAATGCCCACCCACCTCTGCATCCCTGGAAGTACATTAATTACACATTAACACATACCCTAGATGGCATTATTGTGCTTAGAAAATGGGCTGTCTGTAAAATTGTGTTTTACTTACTTATGTACTTTTTTAAGTTCTATTTTATTTTTTTAATATATTTTTGATTTAAAATAGTTCCTCCTCCTCATGTTTCGTACTTGCTGTAGTATATGTTAATGGTGTTGGAGATAACATTTTATATCCAAGATATATTAAAAAAAATAAAACAGTACTTAAAAAATACATAAGTAAAAAAGTATTTTACAGATAGCCCATTCTCTAAGGGCTGACAGAGATTATTCTCTCTTCACTCTCTCATACATGATGCCAGGGGATCGTTGGTTGACTTTAACACTTCACTCACTCACTCTCTCTTGCTCTCTAACACTGTACTTCTCAACTGTCCAAATTTTTGCAGAATGTCCAGATTTTTGCCTCAAACTTTCGGTCTGTCCCTCATAAAATTTGTGGTTTACAGGCAAATCACTGGGATGATCTGATGAATGAAATCACTAAATAATGACATACTTTTGAGTTTTAGACTTCATATCTTTTAGGAAATTAATTTTAATACAAACCCTGTTATTCTAGCTTATTTCTAAGTTCATCAGAGCAATATTCAAAATTTGTCCCTATTTTTGGGTTTTTGTCCCCCATTATGTCGGGCTTTGTCCAGATTTCTTGGCAATAGGAATTAAGCGATACATCTCTCTCTGTCTCTCTCTCACACACACACACACAGCAACGGACACACTCACACACACAAACACACACACACACATACGCACACACTCGATTGATCGGTCTCTCTCATACTCTAATAAATGCATATAGTCTCTCATACATGTTTTAGTTTATTTCCCCTTTTTTTATTTTACACTTACTAAACAGCAAAAGTGCTGCTTAACGAGTGTAAAATAATGGCTTGCTCGCTCTCACTTTCACTGACATGCATGCATGCACTCACACACACACACACACACACACACACACACACACACACACACACACACACACACACACACACAAGGACACACATACATACTTTTTTTTTTTTTTTTTTTTGTCTTTTTTGACACTTTACACTCAGTAAACAGCAAGAGGACTGTTTAGTGAGTGTAAAATAATGGCGGCCATTTTGTTTTCTGAGTCCGAGCTCCATGGCAGCTTGATATGTTGCCATGAAGCACCAGAATCGTTTTTCGGCAGGCGTTACTTGTACATTAATACCTGCAGGACAATGTTTGTTCTCCAGTCAGGGTACTGATGTACAGTAAGCCCATTCTCCAATAGCTCTTAAACACATATGTGATGTGAAATATCACATCTCCAGAAGCCTACATCCATCCTTGCATTCCAGAGCATTTCCTAAAAAATCAGCTTAAAGAATATAAAATAAAGAAATGTAAATATTTTGTGAGAAATAAAAGCTATTAAAATTGTACTCTTTAGGGTAACAATAGTCAGAGCATTCAAATTCTTTGGATACATACTATAATATATTAGAATGCACACAAAACTAAAATTCTATTTTTTGCTAAACGTTCCCAGTGTCATATCGTAGAAACAGTATAACCTTGACACATGTTGTAGAATACTTTTGTTAACTAGACATAAGCTTTCAAACAACAGCAAAACATGATCTCTGAGTGCAGATTTATTGAGATATTTACAGAAATATGAAAATGTATGTTTAACTGTATAATTAGCATTATAAATAGCACTGAATATCTCAAGATCTACATCTTACAATGCAAATATCAAAGATGGGTTTCTTCAACAACATCAAAGTTGTCATCTGATGCCATGCAATAGTTTGTACATTACTTGGTTTTTGAAGTATTAAGTACATATGAAAATATTGCTTAATTTAATAATTACTAACAAGCGACAAGATCTATATCAAGTAGAACGAGGTATCATACACATTGACAAGATTTTCCTGTCTCTTACTATGGTATTTCACACCATAACCCTCAACAGATGTAGGTCTCAGCGTTATGAACATTTTGACATAAAAATATGAATAATAAGTGATGAACAATGCTTATTTTCTCTACTGCAAGACATCCTAGGTTAACAATCTTAACTCTTTGTCATTTCTAATACTGCTTAACATTAGCTGGTAAGTCACTTAGTTAAAGAAGCCAGACCCAACAAGATCTGGATGCCATAAGGCATTATGGATGTTAACTAGCAATATGCAAAAAAAGGTGCTACAGGTTTAAATGAACTAGGTTAATCATTCATTCCATACTGGATGCTTGTGTGTTAGATGTCATCTTGCATGCCTCCATTTAAATATATTGCAAGCATCTAATCACAGGACTTTGTCAATGGATTCTGGTAATTATAGACCCATAAGCTTGACCAGCCGCATTTGTAAGGCTATGGAAAGAATCATTATGAAATTTATAAATAAGGACATAGGTAACATATAGACTCTTAATCAAAGCTAGTTCAGATTTGTCAAGGGGAAATCCTGCCAACTTAATCTGTTCAGCTTCTTTGAAGATGTTACTGAAGTAATGGATGCAGACAAATTAGAACACAGCACATATCTAGACCACTGCAGAGGCAATCAACTCTATCCCACACTCAGGTCTCATAGATAAACTCTCCAAGGTAAATGTAAATCCCTGTATAACTCATTGGATAGCTAACTGGTTCACAAACAGAACCCAAGAAATTAGGGTAGGTAGCTCTACATACTCCAAAAAACTGTCTCTAGTGGTGTACCCTGGAGTTCAGTCCTTGGGCTACTTATCTGTGGCATTTACTCTCAGAGTTCAAAGCAAATATTAAGGGTTTACAACTAACCAAGTTTGCAGATAACTGTATAGTTGGTGCCAGCATTATCTCCCTGGAGGACATTCTAGATACTGCAAGTAGCCCTCTTCCAGACAAATAGCTGGTGTCAGAACCATGGACTAAACTAAATGCCAAGAAATGCCTATCCTTCAGAATGCATGAATTCCCTTGTAAACACCATACTGATAACACCTCTCTGAAATCTCATCCTGTAGTCAGAGATCCGGGATCCTATGTAAATAACAACCTGTCCTTTAATCACCACATATCCACTATTTGTAGGAAGTGCTTTTTTATCACAAAGCTTGTATCTAATCTTACCACTGTACTCGGCTCTTATTAGGCTAATCATTGAGTATAACGTCCTTTTTAATATATACCTCTCCAAACACTTGTCACAAGTGGAAACACTGCCACATATTCTCACTAAAAAAAAATCAAGGGCCTAAATCATAAAAAATAGTAGACCATCTCAAAGCCTTCTTCCTCTTCTCAATATTATATAAGCTGTTAAAGGAAACCTTTGCCTTGCATATACAGTCTTCACACACCCTATCCTTCAAACCTATTACACATTTGCAATTACAATAGTAGCACAAACACCCATAAAAGGGGTTTTGATCTCTTTTGCAATATAAATAGGAAATGTTGGGGTGATAGGTATGTACCAGAGAGGCTACCACTTCTATGGAATCATCTTCCTCTCAACATAAAGCACCTTACTTCTCCTACAATACTGAAATGTAATTTGGATGAATAGAAGTGGATAGAAACCAAAAATTCACCCATAGTTTAATACTTTTGTACCTTATCAATAGGGGCAACAAGTAAATGTCTCAACATATCTTTGTTCTGCTTACATATAGATTACTTATACAAAAGAGCCAAAAACTACCATGGGATGTAAGGCTGGGCTTCTTAAGATCCTCACAAACAATAAACTATTTAAGTACCTGTGAACCTATTTAGTGAAATGAATTACTTCCCCTTAGCCTGTGAAAACTATTGTGATGACTTAGATTGCCACGTAGGTTTCTTTATATTGTGTGGCATTCTAGTTAGACCCCATATGTAAAGCGATCATAGGTTCATAGGATTATAAGATCATAAGAGATTACTAAGCTATCAAGCCGGAGGTCATTTTTTTTTTAAGCCTAGCCATTTCAACCCAATGTAATATCATAGAAGTAATAGTCAATACCCAAGATTGCATTTAGTCATGCCTGCCCATGTCCAGGAGAGTTGTTGGCTCTAACCCTGGTAAGAATTTATGATGCCCCATCCACTCATCCAGGTTCCTCTTGAACAGTGTCATTGAGCTGTTCTGTTTCATATGAATTGGTAGCCTAATCCAAAGACATGGCAGTCACTGGAAGATAAATATGTCCCTCCAGCATGTCCTATTTAAGTCACAGGCCATATTTAAGTTTCTGGAATGGGTAGCCCTAGACCCATTTGATTTATGGATATGCAGCAAATTCATTAGACATAGGTCTTGGATTGCTCTGTAGGCCAGGCATAAATCTCCCCTAAGAAGTCTATACGATATGGAGTATAGTGACAGGGACTTTAGTTGGTCTGTGTAAGGCACATGTTGGAGCCCCTTGATCTAATTTGTTAGAAATCTCTGAGGTCTCTCTAATTGCTGCTGGTGCTTAGTATAAGTGCCGAGTATAGGTGGGTTATAACTTCTTTTGCTCATGAGGTGATGCCTTTACTACTCAGGAATTCTACATCGAATGCTTTCCTTACTATGGTAGGCACGAGGTGGTCAAAGTTATGGTCACAATCTGTGATTCCAGGTCCCTTACCATTTTATGGGTACTTAGGGTATTGTTGCTGATTTGATAGTGTGAAGGGACATTGTTTGTGCTGAAGGGAATGATGATACATTTCTTTGCAATTAGTTCAAGTCCATCTCTAGTACAGCAGTCGTTGGTCTGTGTGAGACCCTCGAGTATACTGACATCATTTGGGTATTCAAAGATTGCACCTAGTTTACAGTCGTCTTAGTTTTGACCTGAACTTCTGAGAAGTACAAACAATTAGTGGGGAGCCCAGCAGTGACCCTGTGGCACCCCACTAGTAATAGGTCTCCTGGTTGATGTGGTGTCACCCACTTTGATAGTGTGTGTCCTGTTTGTGAGCCATTTGGCAATGAATCTTACAAAGAAGGGGTTTACATTCAGTTTGCTAAGTTTATCTTTGCTAAGTTTACCTTAGAATTAATCCTAGGCCTCTGTTGTACAACTCAACTTTATTAACTTTATTACCTAACTATCTTAACCAGCTAACTTTCATTACTCCACAACAATTTTATATTAATATAAATACCTTTGTTTTCAGACTCTGTCCTATCAGAGTATAAAGATTAACAGAATGACAGTAAGTGACTACCCATTGCCTTCATTTAACCTGACTGTATATTTTTAGTTATTTTTGCTAATTACTACTACTGAAATTGAATAAAAATCATACTGTTAAATAATGTAAATTGCACCTATCTGTTTTACTGTAAATGGAGCTTTTCTCCCCAGGCCTCCACTAAAAATGGGTTTCTGACCCAGTGGACTTTCCTGGTCAATAAATAAATTATCGGTAATGCCTGATTGTGGAATTGTGTTGAAAGCCTTTGCCAAGTCAAGGTATGCTGTGTGTACAGATTTGCCCTCATCAATGGCCTTGGTCACACTTTTAAAGAAATCCACCAGATTTAACAGGGAGGATCTGCTCTTCACAAAGCTGAATTGGGTAGGATCCAGGGTTTGGAGGTCACTTATGTCTTTATTTATGAGGTCCATAATGATACATTCTATGGCCTTACAGATGAGGCTGGTCAGGCTTATGGGTCTGTAATTCCTCGGGTCTGTTGCTAGGTGTCCTTTGTGGAGGGGAATAACTGGTCTCCATTCTGCAGGAACAAAGCCTGTGGTTAGGCTATGATTGAAAAAGGTATTTAGTGGTGATGTTAGCTCATGTTTTAGCCTGTTTAGAAGACAACCTGGGATGTCATCTGGTCCCATAGAGGCTGTGTTTTTTTGCTTTGACAGGGCTTCGAGAACCTGTTCTTCAGATATGTAGGGTGGAAGTGAGTTTGGGAGAGGGTTTGTTGTAAGTTAGGAGGGGATAAGGGAGTGAAATTTTTGCCAAACCTATCCGTTAGTAGGTTTGCTATCTCTGTGGGGTCAGTGTGTGTGTGATACCATTGGCAAATAGTTCTGCACTTGCTTGGGTCCTACCCATTAGGTTTTATACCAAGCTGTAAAAGGCCTTATGGTTATCCTTGGCAGTACTTGCTAGGTTTCTCTCAAAGCAGCTCGTGGAGGATTTGACAAGCTGTCTTATTAGTCTCTTGTGGCTAAGGAAGGAGCTTTTCCATTGTTGGGGCCTTGCCTTTTTTTCCCTTGAATAAAAAAAACAATAAAGAAAACAGAAAATGCACAAAGTTCAGCTCCAATTATTTATTCAGCCACTATTGATCTGGTACCTCGACCATTTGCCTTCAGGGATCTGAATAACAATCAGCAAACTTTCCTTTATATACATGTGCAAACAAACATCCCTAATATTTATTCAGTTATACAATTAATAAATATCTCTTCCCCTTGCTTTTATCTATAATAAAAAACAGAGATTTTAATATAATTTAATTTTAAATAGGTTCATAGGTTCATAGGTAGGTACTAGGCTAGCTGCCCTAGGGCATTTATAAGCTTAGCCAGAGTGTATCAGCTTTCGCCACCCTATTGATTAATTAACTGATCCTCTGTCAAGCAGAGCCAAATAAGTAATCCCAGGGTGTATTTTCTGTTACCCATCCACTCTTCAAGGTTTCTCTTGAAGAGTGTTAGTGAGGGGGCTCTGCCTGATGCAATCTGGAATTTTGCATGGGGAGTCTGTGTGACAGGAATCTATCCCTCTAGCATGTTCTATTTATTGTTGTGGTGAGGTTTAGCTCACTAGAGCATGTGGCTCGCAGTGATTTGGATTTCTTTAGGTGGAGCATGTCCATCAATTCTGAATTGGACATGGCTTTGTAAGTCAGGCAGAGATCACCTCTGAGTAAGCGATATGCCACTGAGTTCAGCCGGAGTTTTTCAGTCGGGCTGCATAAGACATATGTTTGAGACCAGTAATCCTCTTGGTGAGGTACTTTTGTGGTCTTTCCAGCTGTTGGAAGTGTCTTGTGAGGTACATCCCAAATGGGGCATTGTACTCCATCATGGGTCTAATGAGTGATGAGTAGAGGGGCACTATAACCTCTTTATTTCAAGATGTGAACTCTTTAGTAATTTGATGGGCCACATAAAAGGATTTCCTAACTACTTTGGCAATATGATTGTCAAAGGAAAGATTAGTATCTATCTGGGTCCCCAGATCTCTTATTACCACTTCTGTATTAAGGCGGCTGCCACCTATGTGGTAATTCGTGGGTGTTTTGTTTTTCCCAAATGGGATGACTATGCATTTTTTGGCATTTAGCTTGAGGCCATGACTTTGACACCAGGTGTCCATCTCAGTAAGGCCCTTTTGGAGGATGTCCGTGTCAACCAGTGAGTTAATTATGGCTCCCAGTTTGCAGTCATCGGTGAACTTGGTTAGCCATAGTCCTCCTGTGTTTGCCTGTACTTCTGGGAACTATATGCCGAACAGTAGGGGTCCCAGGACCGAGCCTTGTGGGACACCACTTGTGACTGGTTTAGAGTCAGACCTGGAGCCCACTATTCTTACCGTGTGAGTTCTGTCTGTAAGCCAGCTGGCAACCCATTTCATGACATAGGGGTTTATGTTCAGGCTGGTGAGTTTTTCTGTAATACCCGAGTGGGAATGGTGTCGAAAATCTTGGCAAGGTCAAGGTAGGCTGTGTGAACCACCTTTCCCTCATCTATGGCCTTGGTGACTGTCTCGAAGAAGTCAACCAGGTTTAGTAGGCATGATCTGCCCTTAAGAAAGCCGAACTGGGTCGGAACAAGTGTTTGGAGGTTCCCAATGTCTTTGTTAATGAGTTCCATGATGATGTGCTCCATAGCCTTGCAGATAGGCTAGCCAGATAGTTACCAGGGTCAGTTGTGGCCCCTCCTTTGTGGAGAGGAATAACTGTTGCTGTGCACCATTCTATGGGCACGTCGCCTGTGGAGAGGCTGAGGTTGAACAGCGTGTTTAGGTAGGGTGTTAGTTCCTTCTGTAGTTCGTGCAAGACGCAGCCTGGGACATCATCTGGTCCCATTGATGCTGTGTTTTTGGCTTTTGAAAGGGCTGTTTTCACCTGTGCATCTGTGATTTTTGGGACACTACAATTTTTCCGGTATTGTTGTGGGCCCTTGTGGAGGTGAGAGGGGTGTGAAGTTTGCACTGAATCTATCTGCCAGGATGTTGGCAATATCAGTAGGTTCAGTATATTTTGTGCTATTTTGCACTAGTTCAGTCCATATCTGCAAGTTGCCGCTTAGATTCTTAACATAGCTAAAGAAGCCTTTGTGGTTATCTTTTGAATCCTTGGCTATTTTTCTTTCGAAGTTAGCCTTGGTTGATTTCATGAGGGACCTCAGTTTCTTACTGATACTTATCAGAGATGTCTTTCCTTCTTGGGATTTGCTTTTTTTCTGAACTAGTTTCCTCCTTCTATTGTATAGCCTGTTTATTGCAGGGGTCCACCAAACTGGTTTCCTTCTCTTAGAGGAGTGAGTCTTGGTTTTGCTAGGGATGGCACGATCCATGCATCCTTGTAGGTGCTCATAGAGTGCATTTGTAAAGGTTTCTGCATCTTGGGCAGCGTTATCCTTTAGCGTGGGGGCTGTGAAACTTACCACCTCTGTCTTAAGTAAGGTAAAGTTTGCTTTAGAAAAGTTTTTTACTGTAGTTTCCTTAGTTGGGGGTGGTGGTGTGGTGTGGGCATCCAGAGTGATTAGGTTATGGTCTGATCTAACCAGTGATGGGTTGACCTTCAGTGTTGAACACCTGTCGCCCATGTTGGTGATGACCAGGTCCAATATGTTTTCACCTCTGGTAGGGGAGTTTACCAGCTGATCCAGGGCATTTGAATTGATGAATTCCATAAAGCGCTGGGCCTGGGAATTTATACTCGAGTAGTTTTCCCAGTGAATGGTAGGGTAATTGAAATCGCCCAATATCAGGGCATTTGGTAGGACCTTCGTGTTTTCCAGTGTCTCCATAAAGGTGGAGCGGTGGTCCTGGGTCATGGAGGGTGATCTGTAGCAGGTCACAATTTGCATTGCAGATTTGCCCGATGCTAGTTGCACATGGATGATCTCAGAGGTATCATGCTGCACCACTAACCTGGAGGTGTAGGTATCCTTGATGAATATGGATACACCCCCTCCTTTTGTGTTTTGGTCTGTGTTCTGTGGCCGAAACGTGTATTATGAGTTGTAGCTTGGTAGTGCTGGGGTGCTCTCTGGAGCCTTGAACCAGGTTTCAGTTATTGCACAGATGCCGACATTCTCCATACTGAGGAGTGATTTGAGTGCATGCATTTTGAGATTTAAACTCCTGGAGTTGAGTAGCATAACCCTCAGTTTTTTGTTAATTGTGCTGTTTACGGAGGTGGGTTTGCCTTTTGAGCCTTGCCTATAAAAGGCACTATGCGGGCAGCAAAAGCCTTGGCCAGCATTCGAAAGCCTAGGGGTGACAGGTGCAAGCCGTCTCTTGTGAAGCAAAGTAGCTTATCATTAAATATTTATTTCTTGGTTTTGTCCCACAGGAAATAGTGTATTATAATTCTAAATTAACCTAGCTTCTAATTCTAATCTTCTTTTGGCTTTTCCCGGTTAGGGGTCACCACAGCGGATCATCTGTCTACTTCATGATTGGCAGTGGAGTTTTACAGTGTCGAGTTGCCAGCCCAGCTCCCAACCTTCCACAGAAGGCACACACATGCACACACTCACACCTAGGGCCAATTTGGAGTGTCCAATCCACCTACTGCATGTCTTTGGGATGTGGGAGGAAACCGGAGCACCCAGAGGAAACCCACATGACCACATGGAGGACATGGAGACTCCACACAGAAGGCACCCCAGCCAAGAATCGAACCGGAGAACCTCTTGCTGTGAGGTGGCAATGCTAACTGCTGCACCACTGTGGCCACTCTAGCTTCTAATTCTAATAATTTACTTATATAGTCACTACCCCTAGGTAGGAAAGGTTTAGCTAATACTGAGAAAAAGAAAGTCAGAATCCACACCTTTATGTGCTTCCATAAAATGCTTGGCTATAGGACTATTGCTGTTACTGTTTCTGAAACCTCCTAAATGCTACAATATACAAATTTTGACCCTACATTTAGTTTGACCCATATAACATAAAGGTCTCGAACAATTGCAGCCTATTATGTATAAACCCCCCTCCCGAATTACAATTAAAAAATTCTTTGCTATACATTTCCTTCCATTAATTTTCATACCAGATATATTTCTTGCCTTAGAGCACACACTGCAATAAACACAAGAACACATCCCAACTGGTTGTCTTAAAGTACATCTGGGTTCACACACATAGTTCAGTAGTTCCGGTTATAAGAAAAAGTAATTTGTCGATAAACTTCCAATACTTTCATCTTCACTTACTATATACAATAATCTTTTCACAGTTTTTTCCAAGAAGTCAGAACAAGGCAAAGATCTGGTTACAAAAAATATTTTTTTCTCTTTCATTATTAACCTGCCCCTTTATGTTTTCATTCTTATACATATTTTTGCTCTTTCAACCTGCTCTTTACTGTAACTCCTAATTTTCAGTCTTTCTACCTTATTTAACTCCACAATTTTAGAACTTACATCACAGGTGTTGTCAAATATCAAACTCCCCATAATGCAAAGAATCCAGCATACTGTTAACATGCAAAAAGCTATTAACAACTGTATGCTTCCTAAATGGTTTATATTTAACAACTGTTGCTTTTGCAAACAAAGTAACATCAAGAAAATGTATACTATCCTTACTTAATTCATATGAAAATTTAAGACCATGTGAATTCTTATTAAAAACTTCAAAACATTCTAAAAATTCTTTTACATCTCCTTTATATATCAAAATAAAATCATCTATGTATCTTTTATAAAACATCACATTATTCATATAAAAATCCATTTGATATATAAATTGTTTCTGAAATTCACCCATATATAGGTTTGCATAAGTTCAGGCAAATGATGCCCCCATTGAAGTACCCTTTAGTTAACAGCAAAACCACAAACAAACTAAAAAAAAATCAACAATGGCAAGGGTTCACTCCAAACACTTCTTTATAAAACAAATAAAAGTTAGTGCTTTCATACAGAATCAATATGTGAACTTCATCAGGCAAAACACAAGCTACAAATGGTTAAATATATAACACAACCCCCCCCTTCATGATATCATTACCCCAATTAACATTTAAAGGGCTAAAACAAATACTTATAAGTACAATTTAGAACAAGTTAGAAAAATATAAATATTTCAGAAACACATTCCCAAAAGCACTAGTATCTTAAAAGCATAGCAGTTTATCTGTAAAATACACCAATATTTGTTTAATTACATTAGTTAATAAACTAGTTACCTTTCTAAGGACTTTATTTTCAACACACTTTTAAGAGAACATAAGTCATTAAGTCCTGGGGTAAACAAAAGCATTGTGTCTAATTGCCAAGAAAGTTCTCTCTCTTCCAATAATAACTGCCATGGCCCACCCCTAGGCCCTTTCTTTTCTTGATCAATAGCAAAATACAAAAAACGATGTCTGACGTTTTCCATAACATGTTTTGCTAAAGCACTACTCAAATTTTGCCTATTGATATTATATTGATGTTCATAAACCCTTTGTTTTAAATGTCTCTCAGTCTTCCCAGTATAGAAGCCAGGGCAGAGCTGGCATTTAGCAACATAAATGACTCCAATGCTATCACAATTAAATGTACCTCTAATTTTATAAATATTGTCATTAATAAAAAATGAACAAACAACACCCATAAATTTACAGAAATTGCACCTACCACATTTCCACATGCCCAAATTTGAAGGGTAACAATATAGTTTATTCTCCAGGATTGCTTTTAAATTACCCTTTAGTTGCAAAAATATCTCATTTTCAAAGCAAAAATAATTGCAGGTCAAACAAAACTCTAACTGATACAACACATATGACATACAATGGCCTTCCCCCATCATCTTGCTCACAGCTTCCATACCCCACCTATATCTTATATTAGTGTACAATGAACTTACATCAGTGGTCACCCAATAATAATCTTGCATTCAATTTACATGTTTAATTTCATTCATCAATTCTTGAGTATTTGTAATATGAGCTGGTACCTTACTTAAAAATTTCTTCAGGTGAAAGTCCAAAACCCTACCCTCATTTTGTAAGACCCTACACTCAAAATAATGGGTTTCCCAGGAGAATATTGCAGGTTTTTGTAAATCTTAAGGATTGCATATATAATAGGGTTGATTGGCTTCTTAATATGAAGCCTATTAGTATCACCTCTCTCCAAAAACCCCAGTCTTTCACCCTTCTCATAAATTTAATATAACTCTGCATTAAAATCTTCCATAGGGGTTTTGAGCAATCTTCTATATATATCATGAACATTCAACAAATCATATACTATCTTTAAATACTTTCCTTTGTCCATAATTACTCAATTTCCACCCTTATCAGCAGGTTTAAATACAAAATAATTCTTAACATTTTTAAAAGCTGCAGGGCCAACCATTCATTTTTAAATTATAACTTTTCTTAGAATGCAAAAATATCCGAAATTCATGTACAATTTCCTCACTTAACACTTTTTCAAATAAGTTAATAGCTATAACATTTGAAGGTGGAACACATTTGCTCATACTAGAAAACAAAGATAATACAAGTTTACCATATCCAGTGTTAAACTCCTCCCCTTCATTCATAGTCAAACTGCACTTGCACTCATATTCATGATAATCCTAGTCAAAAAACATTTCATAAACAAATATTTAACAAAGAATCAACTTCAAATTCAGGGCCAATATCAGAAACATTTTTTGAATATTTTTGTTTTCAAAAAACACTTTTAACAGCAATTTCCTTCAAAATCTTTTAACTTCCTGCAGTAAATCTGCTAACAATGGATTGTGGGTAGGAACAAACTTACTACCCTTAAATAACACTGATTTCATTTCAGCACTATGTTCTAATTAAATAATAATAATAATATAATTAAATAATTAATAATAAAAATATATTCCCCTTGCTTTTATCTATAATAAAAAACAGCAATTTTAATACAATTTAATTTTAAGTACATTAAATATTTATTTCTTAGTTTAACCCCACAGGAAATAATGTATTAAAATTTTATTTTTTCCTTGGACAGCAACTTTTTACACTGATTGTAGAGTTTGTTGCTGTCCCCTACTCATTAAATAGATATCACTTTTTCTTTTTTACATATTTTTTCAACTGAAGTCATTTTCATCTGCCAAACTAATCATTACAACCTCAGGTAAAGTATTAAGTTCTAGCTCACTTAACATAAGGTCTCCCAAAATTTTAAAAGTAGTAACTTGACATCCACTCTCCCACCTATGAAAGTAAATACTTATTTCTGCATCAATGCTTATTTTTTTGTGTTCTTTAAACATTGTTCTATAAGTTTTAAATGTGATCTAAAACATTCAGAAAATGTATGTTTTACTTTAGTATAGTCCAAACCATCCGAATCAGTTGTAATACCAATGATGTGCATAGCCTTATCAATGAGTATGGGAATTAAACATTTCACCCATTGCCCTTTTTCGGTTTAGTTATGATTGCTCACTCTTTAAAATGCCAATATAATATTTTAATGTCACCCCATTTTATATTGAGAAAGTAATGCAGTATGAACATTTTATAACTGAGTTAGATATTATTACTTTATCTCATGAGCACTTGGAGAAGATTCAAAACTTCTCTGTCATATAGTCATGCCTTCTTTCTCTCAGAATTATCATGCTGATGCAGCCTTTCTTTCATTGTGGCTTTAAGCTCTTTCTGCACATTTCTTCTTTCTCTACTCTTGTTCAATTTGCTTCTTATGGTGTGAAATTCTCTAAGCTGCCTCAGCTGCCGGGTATCTTATCTGGGTCTATATTATATCCTCGAAGAGGCGCTCCATCAAATGCTCTTTATCGACCCTTAAACCACAAAATCACAAGACAGCAAATGTCCACATCAATGATTTCTTTCCTTGGGAAAGAAATCACTTGCCCTAAAAACAAAAACACATCACTACAAACATTACAAAGTAGGGGCTTTGTCCCCACACCCCCCAACCCCCTAACTAAATATACTAACTCAGAGATCGCACTACAGTGGGGAAAATGGCAAACTAACAAGGATGGCCAAGCAATCTCTTTCCCAGGGAAAGAAATCATGCTGCATACCTACAGTCTCTGCCATGCTGTGTCAATGTCTAGTGGAGAGAACTTCAGCTGCCTAATGTAGCTATATATGTCATCGTTATTCAGACTAGTTTGTGGGAGTATTATTTATTTGCAATCTTTAACCAGCTGTGTCATTGATGTGATAAAATATTCTTCAAAGCTAATGTTTTAACTATGACTAAAAATACTATATAGTGTGTACTGTTTTATATTTTCCCTCATGGCTGCAAGGTTATGCATGTCTGGTGGCAAAACTGTTTGACAATTTGCATAAGTCCAGTTTATAATACATCCCTTCACTGTCACCAAATATGTCATGTCAGAGGATATAGTGCTTGCATGTCATTCTGCTAACATTATGTCAATGAAGAGTTACAGGGCTTGAATCCCACTCTGTCAGCATCAATTTTGTCTGAAAGATGGTTTGTTGGCCTTAAGTCCTGTACTGCTCACTACTAAATAACTATACAAGGTAAAGATTAGCCTTACAAACTTACTGCAAATGTGCACAACTGCCTTAGAATATGACCAAAATTCACTGCACCCAAATAAAATTAAAGTGTACAGCTATAGAACACAGCCATAATTACTGTTTCTACATGGTTTCACCGATGTCCATCTTAGCCCCTAGCCTTCTAGTACAACCTTTGCAGCAGTAACTGAGATTCAACCAAACTATACTTTATGTACATACACATGTAAGATTTCCCTGGAGGCATTACTAATACGTCTATAGTTCTAGTACATATTTCCTATCTTTAAGGTACATGATGTTACTAGCCAGACTAATTCTAACATCAGGTTCTTAGTTATTTTTTTCCAGAGACCCACTTAATAAATTAAGTTACATTAGCCTTATAATCAATGTAAAATATAAAAGTTGACTCAGTAGTCCACTCAAACGTGGATGCCAGCAATCATAGCAATATTGTGCTGTTACACATAAACTCAGTAACAGCCACAGGCTTTTTATAACTGAATAAATGAAAACATACTACTTAAGAGAAAATTATGTGACATTAACAGTAGCGGTACAGAGAAGTCTATGGAAATATACAAGCTTGCTGTTGACTGCACAGTGAAGAACTGAAGAAAGTATTTCTAAAAGAATCTGAGCAGTCTTGTTCCTACCACATTTTACAGAATGTTGTTCTTCTTTCGGCTTTTCCTGGTTACAGGTCGCCACAGCAGAACTCCGGTCTGCTAATGATTGGCAGTAGATTTTCACAGTGCCGAGGTGCCAGCTCGATGCCCAACCTTCAACGAAGGCACGCCTATTCACACATGTCTTTCGAATGCCACTTGACCACGGGGAGGACATGCAGACTCCACACAGAAGGCGCTCCAGCCGAGAATTGAACGAGAGAACCTCTTGCTGTGAGGCAACAATGCTACCGCTGCACCACCATGGCTATATCTCCCACTAAGTTATCAAAATTGTAAGTCCCTGTAGATGACACACAAGCAGATTTAGCTAACTGACTCTGTGAAAATATGTTGTATTTTCTCTGTTCTTCAGTAGCTGTAAAAGCCTTTATTAAGCTCCTTAGAACAGAGACTCTAATTCTAACACAATGTAATATAGCTCATGATAGGAAGCATTTAGTGTGAATACAGTTCCATTCTACTGCTTGCAGCTGAATTATTAACAAAAAGTGGAGTTATACACCTCTGTAAAAGTTTTAACATGGTGACATATAAGAAAATAAAAAACTCTTGGCAAATACATATTTAACATGTAGTAAGTGCATATTAATTGCCTGCTTTTTGATATCACTTCAACTTATTTATAATTGTTTCTACAGTACATACATATGATATATCCAAATATTTATTTTATCACAACATCCTGATATTATTTATGTGTATGTTATTTATATGCACAGTTTGAGTGTATATCTTTGTGTGTGTAAGTGTAAATGGTATTTAATTTGTTTCTAATCTATATTTTAATTGTGACTTAGCTACTTTAATATATGTTTGCCATGTTTTACCCTTGCCTTAATTTTATAATACAAACATGTCAATCTCAGTGGAGTCCTAAACACTAAATACCAAGGTAAGGAAACAATCTTGCCATGAGTCTCATCCTAAGGGACTCCATTGTAAGGTATACTGATGCCCCTCTAACCAGGCTGAACAAGGAGAAGAGAAGTTACCTCCCTGGACTAAGTGAAGAGAAACATTATGGACCTTTCAGACTATATGTCTCAGGCTGGTATGAACCTAGCATTGAGCAGCATTTTACCATAACCTAGGATGATGCCACAATATGTTTAAAAATGACTGATTTCAACAACTGGCTGTCTTTCTGGTGTCATTGTAAGGGGATCCGATATTTGTCAACTTGGAAGAACATGGTTAACATTCCATATTGCTTTGCCAAGGATGGTCTGCATCTTTCCCCTCTAGACTTTTGAATACTAGATAAAACTTTTTCACCCCATAGTGCCTTTTTTGGGGCAATGGCAAATTGACAAACCTACTGCCATAGCAAAATCATCTCAAGTGAACATCAAGGCCCTACTGCTCAATGCCAGGAGCTTAAATAAAAAACCTTCACTCCCTGCAAGTCCTCCTCACATTCAAGAAATATAGACATCTTTGCAGTTACCAAGACATGTTTTAAAGTGTCAGAGAGTACTCTAGCAGTACAAGGTTTCAGTGCTTTCCACACTTATACACCAGTAGCTGCATAGACAAGGGCTAAAGATGGAGATGTCTCAATATACATCAATAACAAGCCTACCACTAGGGTGCTCAAACAGGATGACATACTGGAGATCATCCATTTGCAGATCACAATGGACAAAATCCTGTACCATATCCTAGCCAGCTATAGGTCACCCTCAATGTCACAAGAAGCTCACAATGCATACTTGGACCTACTGAATACACTTGCCATCCAACCTAGCACCCTACTCATGGGAGAAATGAATTACCCCTTTGTAGACTAGAGATCCTACACAGCCTCAAATCTACTCGCACAGAGATTCCAGGACTTCGTAAATACAAACACCCTTGACCAATTTGGAAATATGCCCATAACAGACTCTTACATACAAGACCTTGTGCTTACAAATATGGGAGAATGCTGTACTCCGTCTCCAATGTCTTCCTCCCTTGTAAGGTCTGATGATAAAGTCAACTCCTTCAAAATCAAAACCAACTATAATGCCATTAATAGAAGTAACAGTTAGGAACTGTTCCAAGGCAAATTACCATTTATTAAGTGATGGTTTGTCAAAATTCAATGCCCCTCCAAACCCCAAGAACATAGCAGCCTATAATAAATTGCTCTTAGAAACTCTGTGGAGCAATATCAGTGGCTGCAGAAAAGCTGCTGTACCTCCCAGAAGTAAGGCCAGGACTAATCCCAGAAACACACTGCCTTGGTGGCATCCAAAATTAAACAGGATATACACAAAAGGAAAAAGAAATATAGCAACAAGTAGGAAGGGTAGTTCCCATAAAGATAAAAGCTTTCTCATTAAACAATATAGGCAACTGACAGGGCTAATTAGGTCAAGCAAAGACAATTACAAGGTTAAGATAGCCCCCCCAGGTGAATGGTAACCATACGTCCTTCTTCAGCTATGTCAGAAACCTCAAGAACAGCACAAAGCAATGTGCTGAGCTAGAGGTTAATGGTGCCACAATCACGAAGGCTGGTGATATAGTGAACCTGTTAGCAGACAAATTCAGTTCCTACTTTACCCACCCCCAGCCCTACCATTCCCCAAAAAATAGCCTCAGGCATAATCCCTCCAACTATAACTATGGGGTATGTAATGCTTGAATTTGCTAAAGTGAAGAACAAGGCCACAATGGGACCCATTAGCATCCCAGGATGCCTCCCAAACAGTCTAAAGTACAAATTATTGGGACCCCTCGAGTCATTATTTAACTATAGTCTTAAAGAGGATTTGTGCCACTTGAATGGAAGACTGTAGTGGTCATCCCCATTCATAAGGGAGGACCTTAACAGATCCTAGAATCTACATAACTATTAGTCTGACTAGTCTTATTTGGAAATCCATGGAAAGAATTATCATAGAAATTATCAAGAAGGGCATAGTCCTCCTGACACCGGATTCATCCCAGCTTGGCTTTGTCAAATGAAGGTCATGCTTGCAGAATCTGGTAGGCTTCTTTGAAAAAAATCACTAAAGCATTGAATGATGGGAAAACTGTGCAAACTGCCTACCTATATCTAGCTAAAACATTTGGTACAATATCCCACATAGACATTGTCAACAAATTTAAGAACTATGTATAAACCTCTTTATAACTCACTGGATAGCTAGCTGTCTCACTGATAGGACCCTGGAATTTAAACTCAGTGAGGCCACCTCCACAAAGATGCCTGTCACCAGTTGTATCCACTATGGATCTGTGCTAGGCTCACTCTTCTTTGGCAAGTACTTCTCTGATGTCAAAGCCAGTGTCAAAGGCCTCTGGCTAACCAGGTTTGCAGATGATTGCAAACTGGGAGCAGTGATTGAATCTTCCCAAGATGAGAACACCCTTCAGAAAGGTGTAACACAGACAAATGCTTCATGGCACAGCCATCACTTAAAACTCAATACCAAGAAATTTATTATAGTACCTTTGGGGAAGTCTGCCACCCCAGGTAACTACATCATCACTAAAGGACCATTAAAAGTTGATTCAATAGTTAGGGATCTGGAAACTCATGTAGATAGTAATCTAACATTTGACCAACATGTGCCCTTCCATATTGCTCAACTACTAAGCAAGGGTATGACAATTTGGTCCAGGGAGGTCATCATAGCATTGTACTTGGCCCTCATCAGATCCATCATAAAGTATAATGCCTTCTTTAGTATGTCCCTGACCAGACACATGCAGCAGATGGAACATCCACAATGGTTCCTTACAAAAAATGCAGGGAGTAAACACAATGTCCTACACTGAACTCCTCAAAGCCCTGTCTCTTTACTTGGTATCATACAGACTTATGAGAGGTGATCTTTGCCTATCATACAAGGCAGGCTTGGACTTTGTTTTGATAAACCTTTGTACATCCACAAAACAACAGCATCAGAACTACTAGATTAAATGTCCTACATTTTGCTTGTGACATAAATGACATGTTGGATAGACAGTGAATGCCCATTCTCTGGAACAGGTTCCCCATCCAAATGAAGCAGAGTTCCTCCTTTTCCCTATTTAAGCACAACTTGGACCAATGGCTGGGTAATAGGAAATTCACCCCTGGTCTGGCACCTATATATCTGATGGACAGAGGCAGTCAGTAAATTACCCCCTACATAAATAAAATTTATGGGTCACATTTGGGTTGCCAGCTAGGCTTAAAAGGGCCCTAGTGGTCATTAGGCTAGGATACAACCAAATAATGGTTGGGAGAGAGAAAATGACCATTATATCAACCAAAAGCAGTTATGACATCAGCAGAGTCTGACCTCAGTACCTGTATTATAATGCAAATATCATGAAACATCTGACCTCGGTACCTGTATTATAATGCAATTATCATGAAACATCTGACCTCAGTACCTGTATTATAATGCAAATATCATGAAACATCTGACCTCGGTACCTGTATTATAATGCAAATATCAGGAAACAGTCACCTTACTGTAATAATGATATTCCTATATGCAACTCTTACAGGGCAGAGACCCACAACCCTCTCCATATACACTGTGCAAAGCACTTCATTTACAGGTTGCAGAAGCAGTGAGACAAAGAACATTGATCTATCATCCACAGTCATAATTTTTATTGTAATTCATTGCAGGGGAAAGTAATCATAACCTGATACGTGTACCCTATATAATGTCTGCAAGCTACTGTCCTGTTACGCTAAGCTCAGGTGTGGTGCTGGAAGTGGCTGAGGCCGTATAAACATACATATGAAACAGGGAAGCCCAGGTCTTTGCTATGAATTGAGCAGCGCCACTTTTCTTTTGTTATATACAGACAGTGGCGGTGCTCTTTGTGACTGGGCATGCATGGTACAATCACAAAAGCCAAGTGATTTGGCAGCTCTTGTTGGGCATGTGTGAGATGTGTTTAGCTACTTTTTGATGAGATTAATGGATTGAGCTATATGAAAGTGGGGAATGTGAGGTTTTTTTTTTTTTTTTTTTGTGGGACAGGTAGTCATTTTTTTATGCCTTCGTAGAAGATAGGTAATGGCTAAGATAAAGGTAAGAGAGTTAAGTTGGGTAGCAGGGGAAGACAGACATGACTGACAGTCTGTATGGTAACACAAACAAGGGGGGGGGCACAATGGTGAGGGAAACATCAGACAAACATAGAGAAGACATAACTGAGGGAAGAATTAAACAACCAACAGGGGTGGCCAGGACACAAAAGGGATGAGGTCACCAGCATGGGATTTTCACAGCTACCACCTCTACCAGCTGCAGCCCATTGGTAGTTTACTTGGTACCTTCAGTACAGTCACTGCTGAGTCCTGACTCAGATGGTGGAGACAGTGTTGGACAATGACATGACTCACTGAGTCACCAGATGAGGTTCTCACTTCTCCATCTGGCCAATTTGACCATTTAGCCTCCTGTTAATAATCTCACCTGTAATCTCTGCCAGGTGCTTATGTGTGACAAAAGGTTTCACTTCTCCTGGCACTGTTACTTGCAGGTACAGCTGTTGCAGCATCTGGTGCAGGCACACCTGATATGAGTGGTGCAGGTAGGGCAGGAGGTGACTCTGGCAGTCTGTGACCCAGATGTGCTGGATACTTCTAGTGGTAACAGTGGTGGTGGTGGCAGTGACTGCACTGCAGCTGGCACCTGTGGAGCGATGGGTGGGCAAGAGGCCTTCCTGGAGGGATGGATGCAGGTCATAATGCTGCTGCACAATAGTAAAATAAATGGCGAGAAAAAATAAACAAAATAAATTGATGCAATAGAAAGGATAGTGACAAACAGAGTGGGGGAGAGAAAATTACAAATGCAATGTAAAACTGAAGTTGATACAGATTTTCACTATTTTACTCAAAAATAATATACTTCATGTAACAAAAAAACTCATTTAACAAGGCTTTTAGCATACACAGCTGATAGGAAGCCCTGAACCAACAGCCATTATTACCTGCATTTTCACATATAGGGAATTAATTTCATGAGTTACTTAAACAGACGGACAGAGTACTGCAGTCTGAGACTGACATGCAATAATGATGTCTGAAACAAATGTATATATAGAGATTGCCTCTTAGTAGACGATATGAGACAGAGAATTGCTGGAGGTTTTTGAGTCTGTCCTTGTAGGATATGTATTTAAGGCCTAGGATCCTCTTTGCGAGGTACTTTTGTGGCCTTTCTAGCTGTTTTATGTGTCTAGTGTGGTACATGCCAAATGGGGCATTATACTCGATGATTGTGCTAATGAGTGAAGAGTAGAGAGAGACGATGACTTCTTTCTTCCTGGATGCAAAGCCCTTGGTAATGAGATGCCATGTGCCACACAGAAGAACTTTCTGACCACAGTGGCAATGTAATGGTTGAAGGAGATGTTGCTGTCAACATGTTTCCCCAGATCTCTTATAACACCTTCAGTGCTCAGTGGGCTCCCATCAATGTGGTAATTAGTGGGAACTAAGTTTTTCCCAAAGGGGATGACAACACATTTTTTGGCATTAAGCTTAAGGCCATGGTTTTGACACCAGTCAATGGTCTCAGTGAGGCCTTTCTGTAGGATGTCTACATCACTTGGAGAGTTAATAATGGCTCCCAGCTTGCAGTCATCTGCGAACTTGTTCAGCCAGAGTCCATCCGTTTTAGCCTGGTCGTTTGAGAAGTAGATGCCAAACAGGAGAGGACCCAGGACCAATCCCTGTGGTGCTCCACTCATGATTGGTCGGCAGTCTGACATGGAGTTTGCTAGTTTCACTCTGTGGGTTATATCTGTGAGCCAATTTGCAACCCACCTAGTGATATTGGGGTTGATGCTTAGTTTGGTGAGTTTATCAATAATTCCTGAGTGGCGAATGGTATCAAAGGCTTTGTCGAGATCGAGGTAGGCTGTATGAATTGCCTTGCCCTCATCCACACCTCTGGTGACTGACTCAAAGAAGTCAACCATGTTGGGCAGGCATGATCTAACTTTCACAAATCCAAATTGCGTGGGATCTAGAGTTTGGAGATTCCCTATATCCTTGTTAATTAGGCCCATAATGATGCACTCCATAGCCTTACATATCAGACTCATCAGGCTAATGAGGTGATAATTCCCAGGGTCTGTAGTTGCTCCCCTTTTATGGAGAGGGATGACTGCAGCAGAGCGCCACTCAGTAGGGACAAAGCCTGAGGTGAGGCTGTGATTGAACAGGGCATACAGATGTGGTGCCAGTTCACTTTGTAGTTCATGTAGAACACATCCAGGATATTATCAGGACCCATGGAAGCTGTATTCTTGGCCTTGGACAATGCAGTTTTAACCTGTGCTGCAGTAATGCTGGGTGCCTGGCATTCATCCAGTATTGCGATTGGTCCTTTAGGGGGAGAGAGAGGGGTAAAGTTAGCACTGAATCTGTCAGCAGAGACTGCAGGAAATAATCCTTTACTGTTTCTGGTACCTCGGCTTTTGCCTTTTCACGGAATACTTTACTCACAGAAGCAGGCATGTTTATACACTAACTTAATTATGCCTAATTAATCAATTACATAATTAAATATTTGAACACATAAATATTCATTTAACATTTCAACCTCTTTACATTTCACAATTTTTTAAATTTTTCCACATTCTTTAACAATTAAAATTTGAATTTGATCTTGTTAAAGAGAGGTTATATGCATGGGGATATTCTTATGAGTTAATCAGAGAAGCAAGAAACAAAGTAGAAAAAGAATTTAAACTTGGAGTTAATAAAAAATGGTCACATTCGAACTGGAAAATATATGATGGGGAGAGAGATATTCATTCAGCTGATCACGTGGATAAACAGGATGATGTCATATTTTTTGTTAATAGATATTCAGGTTTATCACCAATTTTAAAAAATTTGGTAAACACGTTATGGCCTTTTATAAGTAGGAATGAAAATTTAAGTGACATATTTCCTAAGAAGGTTGTTTTTTTTCTCATGGAAGATTTCAAAATTTGAAAGAGATGTTAGGAAATAAGAGTAAAAGGAAGGAGGCAATAAATGCAGGTGCTTCTGCCTGTGGGAGATGTAAAGTTTGTGAAAAAATCAGAAATTTGGATGGTAAAATTATCAATGGTAAAAGTTATAGGGCTATTGATCATTTTGATTGTATCTCCTTTGGAGCTATTTACGTGATCAGCTGCAACTGTCCATCACCAAAATGGCATATTGGACAGACTAAACGTAAGGTGAAACTGAGAATTATGGAACACCTTGGTGATATATGAAATGGTAGAAAGGACAGATTCATAGCCCAACATTTTCATATTAAGCATGAAGTTTTGGTAGAAGGTTTCATTTTTAGTGTAATTGCTAGACCTTATGGGGTGGGGATAAGTAATATTAATTTTCAACAAAGATTATTGAGAATGGAATCCAAGTTTATAATTAATTATAATACTCTTTATCCCAAAGGCATGAATCTTGAAATATAGACATATGAGCATTTTAGGTGCAATTATGATGTATTTTGATAATGTGTTTGGGGTCAATGAAGTTAGAAAATATTTAACAAATGTTTAAAAACTGTTAGAGAATGTGGTAAAATTGTTAAAAATTGTGAAATGTAAAGGGGTTGAAATGATAAATGAATATTTATGTGTTCAGATATTTAATTATGTAGTTGATTAATTAGGCATCATTAAGTTGGTGTATAAACATGGCTGCTTCTGTGTGTAAAGTATTCCGTGAGAAGGCAAAAGCCGAGATACCAGAAGCAGTAAAGTATTATTTCCTGCAGTCTCTGCTGTTTTCCGTGTCTTTGTGTGTTCGCAATTTGGTTTGCAGCTTTGGCTGTGTTGTATTGTTTACTGAATCTGTCAGCCACTATGCTGGCAATACCTATTGGTTCAGTATAGGAGGTGCCATTGTGCAGTAACTCAGAGCAAACCTGGGTATTGCTGTAGAGATTCTTGATATAGCTATAGAAGGCTTTGTGGTTGTTTTTACTGTCTGCTGCAATTCTGCCTTCATAGTTGGCTTTAGAGGTTTTAATGAGGGATCTCAACTTTTTGTTGAGGCTAATAAGGGAGTTCATCTAGTCTTGGGTCTTCACCTTTTCCTGCAACGGTTTCTTCCTGATGTTGTAGACTTTATTAATAGCAGGGGACCACCAGACTGGCTTCCTTTTTTGGGAGGAGAGTGTCTTGGTTCTGTTGGGTATGGCTAGTTCCATGCATTTATATACATGTTCGTACAGTGTATTGGTGTATGATTCTAGGCAGTCATGCATCCATTTTCCATTGACATGGGTGCTGTGAAGTTAGCCACCTTTGTTTTTAGGAGCCCAAAGTCAGCTTTGGAGATGTTTTTCATGGTGGTTACCTTTGCAGGGGGTGTTGGTGAGATGTGGATTTGCATGGTGATTAGTTTGTGGTCGGATCAAGCCAGGGAGGAATTGACTATTAGTGTAGAGCAACGGTTGCTCATGTTAATAATAACCATGTCAAGGATGTTGCTTCCTCTAGTTGGGGTAAGAATGAGCTGATCAAGGGCATTGGAATTGATGAATTCCAGGAAGCATTGGGCAAGTGTGTTGGTGCATGAGTAGTTTTTCCAGTTGATGGAGGGGGTAGCTGAACTCACCTAGTATAAGAGTGTTGGGTTGGACCCTAATAGTTTCCAGAGTGCTTAGGAACATGGAGTGAGAGTCTTGGAACATGGTTGTGGACCTATAGCAGGCAATGACCTGAATCGCCATCTTACCCAATGTTAGTTGTACCTGAAGCATCTCAGATGCATTATGCTGGACTGCTAGTCTGGAGGTATGTATATCCTTTATGAATATGGAGACACCACTGCCTTTGTAGATTTGGTCCATGTTCTGGGACCGAAAGCTGTGGAATGAGTTATTGCCTGGTAGTGCAGGGGTGCTTTCTTCTGCTTTAAACCAGGTCTCCATTACAGAACAAATGTCGATGCTCTCCATTTTGAGGAGTGCTTTGAGCAAGTGCATCTTGAGATTTAGACTTCTAGCATTCAGCAGCATGACCCTCAGATTGCATTTATTTATAGCTGTTAGGGTGGTAATTTGGTCTTTGGAACATCACCTAAAAAAGGTACTGTAGGAGTGGCAAGAGCCTTAGTCAGTATCTGGAACTCCAGGGGTGACAGATGCAGGCCATCTCTGGCAAAGCATCGAGGTCTGTCAATCATGTCATCCCAAGCAGATAGTTACTGGATCCCCTTAGAATGACACCAGAAACTTAGCCAATTGTTGAAGTCAATCATTTTCTGCTTGTACTGCGGTATTATTCTGGGTGACAGTAGGATGCTGCTCAGGGCTAGGGTCATACATGCCTAGGTCACATAATCTGAGAGCTTTTCCATGTCTCTTTTCATGTAGTCCAGGGAGGTGCATCTCAGGTCATTCAAACCCACATGGACAGTGACAGAGTTGAACTTGTTGTGAAGTAACCTGAGTGCATGTGTTATGTTCTGGCTCTTGATAGACAGCTGACTGTTACCTTCTTCTTATTCAACCTAGTGGGTAGGACATCAGTGTGCCTCACTATTGAGTCACCTATGATTAGTGTATTGAGCAAGCTGTTTTTCCTTAGGGGCTTAGGTTGAGGGTCACACTGTGTAGGTGAGCTATGTGTCTTGTGTTTTGTGCTGTGTTGTGGTCGAGTGCATTTCTGCCTTGGAGGTATCTGCTGTTTGGTTAGATTTCTGTTGAGAGCCTCCATGAAGGTGTGTGTGTGATTTGTGTTTTTAGGTGATAGCTGTGATGGTGGGTGTTCTGGAGGGCTATGTGTTGCATGTGGTATGGTGCAGGTGTTGACCTTCTCCTCTTGACCAGCTATTCCGGTCTTGGCTTGAGAGTGCATGGCTTCCAATTTGGATATATAAGTGCATCTCTCACAAGTCTGAGTGTTGGGAGGTAAGAGGAGAGGGTTGTTTGTGCACATGAGACAGTTGCTACACTGCCTCAGAATGCCTAAGTTCACCAGGTTAATAGGAGAAAGCACAGGGAACTGACCTTTAGACATGACAGGAGGGATGGTCATTATTACTAAGTACTGGAGCTGTTTCCTTATGTATTCCTTTTACAGGAAAATATCACTCAAGGTGTCTGATTCTGTACAGAGCACTGCCAAACACTTGAGGGTAAACTAATACGTAGACCCTGAAAATTTAAGTATGAAGTATTTAGGCAGATATTCTGAAGTGAGAAAGAAATCAAGCAGTACTTGCTGAAAAATTAAGAATTAGCTTGTCAGGAATGATGAAAAGAGGGAAGTCGCATGAATGGGTACTGCCTGGCTACTACTAATGCTGGTCTCAGCACAGCTTCACTCTGTTAGGATACAATACTCCTTTGCTTCTCTCAGCAGAAGCAAAATGTTAGTACCATTCCCAAGAAGAGAAGCAGGCCATGGCCTATTTGGTGATCCACAGTCTTTTCCCAGATGGTGCAAGGGTCTGCAGGCTTGTAGCTTTTTTCTGGTAGATGCCTCGAATAGCAACCAGACCAGTCAGGTATATTAAGCACAGACCCTCTCCCTCCAACCAGAAAGAGTCACAAATCAATGCACTCTGCTCCTACTCTCACCATGATCAGAATATAAGCACAGATTCCAAGCTGTCACCTGTAAAGCAGTTATTAAGCTTTCTGGTGATCAGTAATCTCCAGGAAATAATGTAACTGCACTCATGTCTTAGTTCATAGTTCATAGTTCATAGTTCAGTACTAGGCTAACTGTTCTTGCGAGCCATTTCAAGCCTAGCCAATTATCCCCTGCGAGACTCAAACCCTGCACCCTGTGTTTGCAAGGCAAATGCCTTAACCATCAGGCCACCCTCCTTCTCTCACCAGGAGAAAACAGAACCACTTATCCCAAGATGACTACTGAGAGGCAGAATGTGGGCTCTCCAGTAACTGGTGATCTTTCAATAGATGCTTAAAGGTAAGATGAAAAAATGGTTTATCCTAAACACTGCAGTGCTCACTAGTGGAGTTAGATGTGAAAGTAGGTAACTTAAGTTTTACCTGTATAAAAAGTTAAGTTTTAGTGGAGACTCACTATTTTTAAAACAGCAAGCTAGATTGAAAGGGGGTGGTCACTTTTGTATTCTGGTACTATAGAATACAGTAGGATGGCCAATATATTTAAATAGCTGAAGGGGAGTGAGTTCACAAAATGATAATTTTGTGCTTACTCACACCAGCCAGTAAAAGCAGAGAGGAAATGAGATATATTGTCAAATTAACATAAGGGGCAGGCAACTAGAAAGACAGTGGTGTTACACAACAATAACCGGGTGGCAGGGTGGGAAAATTTATGTCTGATTCACAAGAGACAGCGCTGTGGTCTCTTTTCAAGTTTTACTATGCAGTTAAAAGCTGAATACAAGTAAAACACAGTGTAATGAAAACAAATCACAGAATACAAAATAGAAAAAGATAATAAAGTAATACAAAATACAACAAATGAAAAGCAAACTAACCTTTCCCTCACAGCAAACTGTAGCAGAGTCTGGGTGAGCCTTTCCAGTAAAGCCTTATTTATAGAAATGCAAACCACTGTCACCCAGAGGCATGTAATTGACCGTGCAAGTGCAGTGCCCACAGGGACCCAGAAATGTGCACGCCATTAAGTACAACTGGGCATGATGCTTAACAGGTATTCTCATAATGCAAATTGAGTGATTCATAAACAATAATACATTGAGTCCTAATTAGTATAATCATTGTGCCCAGCCAGATGAGTGTGATGGCAGGTGAAGAGCTTCTTTGGTGGGTAGGAAAACAACTGTATAGCACAGAATTCAGAACATTCCTACAAGAAAAATACTTCTGCTTGCACAAGGCAAGTTCTATTTTTAACAAGTCCATTATTTTGTAGTACTGCTGCAATTCAACCTAGTAACATAGTAATCTGAATGTTGGTCAGTATTTTTAAGTGTATTGAGAAAGGTATATTGAGAGAGGAATTGCAATGGTACAGCAATTTCTGGGTGGCAAGATTGCTAAAATTAATGAGAGACAAACAGATGGGCACATACTCAGAGCACAATTAAAAAAAAGTGTACATGGTGCATATTAGTTTCAGTACATACTATAAACTGCACATATCTCGGTAGAAAAACTGTTTCTAACAGTGACAGAAATGGTCATGTCTCCATGGTCACTTGCAATGGCATGTGATTGTTTCGTGGGGATATGCTCAGTAAACCTGTGTGTCTGACATAACTTAAAGAGTGTGGATACACAAAGTCAGGCAAACAAACAGCATGCTTTATGGCCAATGAGTACATTGGTGGTGATAGGCTTTGTCAGGGCCTTGCAGGAACAAGGATGGTAATTCCACTGTTTTCCATACCAATAGTCAATGACTAAACCACAGGGGAAGCAGAAGACCACTACTGAATGTGCACAGACATCCACAAATAAGTATGGGTACCTGGATGCAGAGAAAGAGGTGCTACTCCAGGCCTTCCATCTCCATGGGCAAAGAGATTTTGACCTGTAGGCAGCTGATCAGGCCTACTAGGACCATGCCTGGCAAGATATTGTGACAAACAATGCAGCTGGTGGCCTTAACCACAGGTATGAAATGCTGTTCATCAGATATTGTATACAATGCTTAAAAAAGAGCACAACTCTTGTCACGAGAATGTAAGCCAACAGATTTGGGGAGGGGCCATCAACTGTAACAACTCTCAGGGAGACAGAGGCTTTCCTGGCTTCTCTCGCAGGGATGTCCATGATATGTAAGTCTTTTTTCTGTGTGTCAATACTTGTAAGTTCTTTGCTCCCTTATACACTATCAAACTTGTTAAATCTGTTTGACTTAATGTATAGAGGTACATAAGGGGGTTAGCATCGGCAGCCATCTTCACAAGGTGTGCACATAAAGTATTACTCATTGTTATGTTTATTTTTGTGAAAGTCAGTTGTATGTTTACTTCTTTCCTGGTTCATACTTAGACTGGATATTTTGGGCATTGTTGTATATGCAGGGGATCCTTTATCTGGGACTAGCACTGTGAAAGTGACCCCACCTAAAGTTGGAGGATATGCAGCTTATGAGTATTAGACAGATGGACTGTGACTAATGTATCCCAGCACAGAGCATGGGCACAGCCCCTGCACCTCTGGATGCCCACATCTTACATGGAGGACAGGCAATGGGGCCCTATCAATCAGTGAAGTGTGTTGGCCCCAGTAGACAGATGTTAGAATCTGACCAAAGCACTCATAGACAAAGAGATCCAAACAGATGGGATGAGAAACACTGCTCACTGGAGACAACTAGGATTGGCGTATCGGTCACTGGGGACCAGGATATATGCAGAGCCATCGTGGAGGCACAGTGAGTGTGATATAGGTTGTATGTGAGAACATAGGAGTACATGTACAGTATATGTGATTTCTTGGATAGACTCAGTCACACATTGGACCATGCAATATCTTCTCTGGCTTGCTTGCTAGGGGTGAGGGGTCAACCATGGAGCTGGTGAACTGCTGCATCCATAGATGGTAGCCAAAGTACCTGTAGACAACCAAGATCCCATCCACATGGTGCTATTACTTCCATAGTGACATCTGTTGTGAAGAAGTCTGCTCATAAGAGAGGTCATTCCTAAGGTTGCTGCTGTCATTGTGGCAGCATGTCTTATAGCAGCCATTGCTCAATGTTGTACAGCCCACCAGCAACTAGCCAGACTCCTGGTGCATCCATTGAAACTCGTGGTAGAACCAGCTCTTGTTGGGAGGTGCATGCATGAGATACCAAATTCTATGCCATAAATGCCTTGGACCTGTTGAGTTGATTGAGTCACAGTGCTGCAACTACTTCTGAGGCTGTGTCCCTGCAGACCCAAACTTACACCACCATAGCTCCCAGTCATCACACACTTCCCCTAGCAAGAGATTGAACACCCCATCCCCAACCAAACTGACATTTCACAGAAAATCACATTTTACTTTCATACTCCGTAACCCTCACAATCATATATTTTCCTGTGAAAGTAATGCACTCCTGTGCTCTCTTCTCCACCTGTGCAAATGATTATAACTGTGCTCTACCCTTTGTACATTTCTACTTGATTTGCCTATGATGATGCACAGCATGGCCAGCCTATGCAATGGTAAGCACAGCCTGGTGATGGATTTGTATGCATCATGCTTACTGTAATAAAAGCCACCCTTTGCAAACCATTGGTAGAAGTCACAGGTGTACTATATGTGAGAGTCACGATAACTGCCTGGGTAGCTTGTGCATACACTGTAGATGATATTCTGTGCATTATAAATTACCTGACTGTTGATGCAATGATACACTTCTCAGTTCATGTACCTTCTTCCCAGTTCACCAGGTGGGGCCTTTATTTGATTGTAGACAGACTATGGCCACTAGTACCTCAGTGAAACAGACCATATATAATAGAATTCCAGAAATTAAAGGGCACTGGAATGGATAGGTTTATCTCTGACGTTAGTATCTACTCAGATATGTACTTCATGACTCTTACAGTGCTCCCGACAGACCAAAGCATAGCCACATTTTCTCAAATGGTGTCCCAACCTACATAGTACCAGTCCACAATGTTGATGTCCTGAAGTCCATGAAATGTTAAGCAAGGTCAGAAGGCTTATCTCCTCTTGGAGCAGCATCATGCACCATTAAGCACTGCAGTGGAAATAAGAGCCTTAACTAATACTAATGCTGTGGCAAACCCTATCATTGTTTGGCAATTCTGTAAATATGAACAGGCAATTCAGCCGGGCTCAAATGTATAGTGTGTGGAGTTCCATTGTATAATATTTATATATTTATGAATCGCTCTGCCATCTTGTTTGCCTGCTTTGCATTCACAGATATGCTCATTTTAAAATGTTTATTACAGTGTCATATTTTGCCCATTAGTGTATACCACATCTGACCATGCTGCATATATACAGTGTAGCCTTATGTTGTTATATACTGCTAATATTGTTGCTATTGACTTATATTTATTTTATTGTGCAGATTGTTTTAAATGGTTAATTGGCTGTGTTACATGATTTTTGTTCTTAATTATTTAACTGTTTAAATGTGGTTGTAGATGTTTTTGAATGTACACACTGAAGAAGGGATTTTTTTTCCAGAAAGCTTTGTAGTTTTGAATGAAACGTTTTATACTCAGAGTATCCACCACTTGGTTTTGTTTGTTTCGTTTTATTTTTTGAATCATGCACACCCTACACATCGACACTCATCTTGCAAATTTGCTTACCATGATACAGCAAAGTTTTCTGAATCTGATCTATTATCTTGGTTGAAAAGACAGCGTATAATACTGTATCATTATCTTTGGAGTCTAAATGGCAGGAATGAGTACTATCCTAGCCATCTATTTCATTTCACTATTAAGGACTAGAATGAGCTCGTATGAAGTTGGTGGAAAAACACAGTCCCTAAGCAATACATAATGATGTCAAAAAGAACCTGACCCAGCAAGTATAAGGATAATCTAAATAGTGGGGTGGAGTAAGGGCCCAAAGTATGTTTTATTGCACATTCTGGAAGCCAAAGCAGCAAAATCACCATAACTGGAAATACAAACCTCATATCAAATTCAAGTTGGTTATCCATCCAGATGGTCAGTCTAGTTCCCCTGAGAGGGTAACATGGCCATCACTTACCCTTGTCAAGCATAGTAGTAGATTAATGGGAAGCAATGTTATTCTTTTCTACTGAAAAGACTTCTGTTTGGCAAAGAAGGCTTGGCTTCTAAGCCAGAAGAATAAAACAAACACACCTGTACCTCACCTGGAAGACTGCTGAAAGATGAGTCACTGCTGTGAAGGTCTCCTAGGACAAAAGCAAAGACATCTTCTGGGTGTCTTTAAAATACTTGTTCAACAAAATTCTGTACCCCTGCATGCCAGTGCAGCACTATCTGTGCTCTAACTTTGTCATTTCTTCTCTGGATTGTACTATGGTTCAGTTGACATGTCAAGGACAAAGAGTATATGAGTTGTGTTTTATAGATCAAGGGAAGCAGTTAAGGCCTTATGATAGCCTAATCATAAGGCTTGACTGCCTTATCTACATTCCCAGAACAGTACTCATGTAATTGCTTATGTAAAACATGAGCCATTAAGTCTGGTATACCAGGGTCAGTTTTCTACAAACCTTCATGCATTGGTCAGGCAGTGCCATCCAGTGAAAATCAATTACAGGGTGGATTAGCAAGTGACCTATCGAAATGACTGATTCAACCAACAAATCACTTATCTTAACACTGAGCTAGAGCCCTAAGTCTAATATGCATGTTGTTTTCTATGGGTGGCAGAGGTACTATTTTAACACATCCAATCCATTCATAATTACAATTATACAGCAAAAATGATGCACTAATAAATCACATTCTGTCATAGCAACTCAGCGGCATTTAAATTCAAATTAAAGCTGTTGATGAAGGATCTCAGTCTAAGTAATAGCTCAAGCAGATTACAATAAATAAGCAAATTAAACACACAAAAGACAATTATCACTGTAGCCAGCTGCCACTCTCCTACTTTGGACACAATAGAAGAGCCGTTTTGGGTTCTGTTCAAGCAGCTTTATTTTATACAAACACACCACTATAGAAGTTTACTGATTTTAACTTAAGTAACTAGTATACAGACTAACAACTGTGATCATGCATGCTCCCATTCTGACTGCTCTTACAAAATGGCACTAGGGATTGCATGAATCTGGATTTATATGTGCACGTACAGCCTTGACATGCTTCTTAAAGATACAGCACACTTCACTTGCATCCTAATCTACACCAGCCAAAAGTGCTTCCTTTAAGTTCATGTGCACAAAACAGTAATCTGAAAGAATGAATCCTGCTCATAATAATAATAATAATAATAATAATTAATGTATGAACAATTTCTAGGCCTCAGGCATTTTCTTCTGTTTTTATGTGCTGTCTGTTTATCTGTCTATCATGGAATTTGAAAATCTCTGAAACACTATTTACCCATCCGTGTTTGAGTCACAGCCAACTCATATACTGACTGTATGAACATCTGTCTCTATTTAAAGTTTAGTAGGCAAGGGAGAAAAAGAAAATGAATGGCCAAATCATACCTCCATATCAAACACACCTACAGACAAATGGGAAGTCAGCAATGCACGTACGGCATCTTTGAAATGTAGGAAGGAAACAAAGCTCCCTGAGAAAATGGATGCAAACAGAGGGAGGACATGCAGAATCTGCATAGAAGGCACCGTAGTGAAAAACTGAACCCAGTAACTTCTTTCTGTGAGGTTACTCACTACATGAATGTGTCGTGCAAAGCAGTGTTACAGGGATGGAACATTTCCTTCACAATTATATTCCCCAAAAAGAGAGATGAAGCCCAATAGGTACAAAGCACTCCCGTGGGTTTGATGTATCACTTAGATAACCTCTACTGAATCCCCTGTCTGTGATGATATGTCCTTAAACACTGGCTGAATTCTATAATTCTGCTGCGATATTCAAGTGCCATAAGAAATGATAGGAGGATTTTCCTAAATTTGTACCATGGTAAACATGAAATTGCCACAAGCTTCTTGTAAATGCATTGAGATATATTCTTGTTTTAAGCACAATGGAGTAACTAAATACCAGGATATTTTAGGGCTGCAGGGTTGTAATGTCTGTTTTACATGTTTTCAAGTCTAATTTGGTTTAATGGTAATGCAAAGTAGTTTGTTATAAACTCTATCCAGGATAAAATCTTAGGCTATTAATTACATTTGCTTTGAAATAAGATGCAGCAATATAAGTAAGTTGGCATCCATCTTGACATCTTTTCTGATATGAAGTTTCTGAGGGTAGTGGCTTTTTTAATGTCACAAAAGAGCTTTTGAACTCCATGAAGTCTGAATACCCTTTTATGTGTTAATAGATACTAGAAAGAGGTCACTCTGCACAGAAAACAGCATGCTCAGTTCAGAGTACATTGAGTACATATTTTTCTGAGAAGAATATTGTGAACCATTCTCTAGGAAGAACAGAAATAAATTCTCCCTATTGACTGGGTTGAAAAGATGTTTCAGTGTTAAGGAATAAAGTAGGTTTATGGCTCTGGTACGTCTATTACAAGTGTCCAGTGCAAGGATCTCTTATGATAAAATGAAAAAAGCGTCAGCCTTCAGGCATATCTTTGGCTAGTTTTGAATATGTTAGTCTTAGAGGTTGTTGGTTTATGTCCTGATGCTGCGTTAAGCAGGATATGTAAACTTAGAACAAACTGGTACAGACTGAATTATCAAGCTGTCAGCTAATTGTAAAGAAAGTGTTCCCAAACTACATAATGCTTGTCTCACCTAGCATTGTAAAATTACACTTGATATTCCAGTTAACTACATTTCAGATGGCTTGCTTAACTCCATTGTACATTCCTCATATGATATCAATGTCCATGGCCTGCTGAACCTCGAAGCAAAGTTGGAGCTAATAATCATTTGTACACCACCGAGCTACCTGCTGCACTTGACTCTAAGTACACTGGAGTGCCTGCAAGTTCTCCTCATTGGGCAAGGACCTGTATGCAGCCAGTACCTGTCTCTTCTTCTCAATCAAGTGTGGCAGCACTTTAGTGTGGCCTTCAAACAAATCAGCACCTTTGACTGTCTTCTTTCCAAAGATAGATACTGCAATGTTATAGATAGCATCCAGTTTTTCCCATCTCTTGCTGATATCAGTGCCATCCAGGCAGGGCAAGGCCTCTTCAAGTGCTTGAACAAATTTAGATAACTTTGAATGGTCTTGACTATGTCAGTCCATGGCCTCCCTTCCTTTTTAGAGTGAAAGAACCTTCAAGTTGGATGTTCACCTTACTACACAAGCAAGTGGTTGGTATCACAGTCTGTGCTGTGATAACTGCAAGTTACCCTGACACTACCAAATCTGCTGCACATGGAGAGGGCAAGGTCAAGCTGATGCCAATGTTTTAATCTTGGGTGTCACCATGAAACTTTGTGCTAGGGCTTGGCATTGAAAAAGGTGTTGGTTATGCAGATGCCATATTGGGAACAAAGTTCAAAAAGACACTGTCTGTTTTCATTGATCCTATCTGTTTCAAACTGTCCCAGACAGGATAGCCAGCTATGATGATCACTGCCAACTCCAGCATTAAATTTCTCAAAAATCAATAATGGCTCATGGGAAGAGACCTTAGTGATAACAGCACTAAGTTCATCGTAGAACTTGTCCTTGACTTCCTGGGTAGAAGTTAAGAGTAGGAGCATAGACGCTAAAGATGGTGACCATTGTCACTGATGTTTGTGGATGAATTTTCAGCATTCTCTCATTTCCCATATTTAGTGGTATAACTGAACCAACAAGGTTGTTTCTGATTGTGAAACCAATGCCATGTTCTCTGGTCTCTTCTGGAAGCTTCCCATGTGAGAAAAAAGTAAAGTCCTTCTATGTTATCGCAAGATATAAGGAATGCTAACATAGTCACTGTCTATAAGAATAAGGGTGGAAAAAGTGATTGCAAAAACTATCACTGCATCTCTCTTCACCATACCATGGAGAAGCTGTTTGCATGTGTTGTCCTGACAAGGCTCCACATTCTTGCAGAAAGAGCTTACCCAGAGTGTCAGTGTAGGTTTATAGCTGAACAGTCTACTATAGACATGGATTTCTCTGTCAGGCAACTACAAGAAAAGTGCATGGAACAGAACTAACATCTGTATATTGCCTTCATTGATCTGATCAAGTCATTCGACTTTGTCTGAAGGAAAGGTCTGTTTGTCATTCTGACAAAGATCTGCTGTCTTCAGTGCTACTTAGCATTATCATGGCCTTCCATAAAGGCATGAAGTGGACCATCATGAATGATGGATTCACATCCAAACCTTTTGTGATTCTCATGGAGTGAAGCAGGGGTGAATGTACTGGTTCCAACATTGTTTGGTATCTTCTTTTCAGTTTTGCTGAAATTTGCTTTCAGAACTGTTACACAGGGTATCTTTCTCCAAATTAGAATGGACAGCAACCTCTTCAAACTGTTGAGGCTTAAATCAAAGACCAAGAAATATCTAAGGGAGATCCTGTTCTTTGATGATGCAGCTATTATGCCTCACACGCAACAAGAACTTCTCTCACTCGTGACTCGCTTTGCAGATGCATGTATGGAATTTGGCCTCATATACAGTTAAAAGAAGACCCAGATAATGGGCCAAAATTTGGGAAATGAGCCATTAATCAGGGTGAGCGACTATGAGCTGGAGCTTGTCCATGACTCCGTGTACCTATGCCCTACAATCTCTGATAACTTGCCACTTGATAGTGAGATCAACAAGTGCATTGGAAAAACCTCCAGAACATCTTCCAGGTTGACAAAGAGAGTATGGGCTAATAATAACCTCACTGTGTACACCAAGGTGCAGGTTTACACAGCCTGTGTTTTGAGCACATTACTGTATGCCAGTGAAACATGGACCTTATGCTCAAAACAAGAACAACAGCTCAATGTATTGCATATGCGCTGCCTTAGGTGTATACTTGGTATCTCATGGCAGGAAGAGATCTAATGGTGACCACATCCATGTTCACCCTATTGAAACAGAGATGTCTGTACTAGCTGGGTCATGTCTTTCACATGACAGGTGGCCAAATACCAAAATACATCCTTTTTGAAGAGCTGGAGTCTAGAAAGAGTCTGACAGGGTAACCCAAATTGCCTTACAATTACATAAGCAAGCATGGTCTCAGCACTCTCTCCATCAGTGTGAACACCTGATATTCTCTCACCTCAGACTAGTATGCCTGGAAACAGGAAGTGAAGGAAGCTTTCCCTATATTTGAAACTACCTTCGCAAGGAAAACAGAGGATAAGAAAGCCGTCAGGAAGATCTGTGCCTATGATACAAGACCGACATCTGCCTAATTCTGCTCAGAATGTGGACAGGACAGCCACTTCTGGATTGAATTGTACAGCCACTGGAGACACAGCCCAAATCAGACCAATAGAGGTGCAAACCTGTGATCCTTTAAGTGCATTTTAAGAGAGATGTACAATGTAATGTAATGAAATGCAAGTATGAGTGTATTTCATAAGCTCCACAAGAATGCACACATTCACAACTAATAAACATTAAAAGGCATTAAGCAGAGCTGGGGATCCCAAAAATTATGCTGTAAAGCCAGATCCATAGAAAAGCCTTATTCAATACACTTATTTTAAAATAAAATAAAAAGTCAATAAATTAAGCACTTCCGTCTCTGCTTATTCAGGGACTTCGTCAGAATACCATACCAAGCTATTCAACTGTTTTTATATAATGTAACAAAGAGCCTAATCAACTGGGAGGCATAAATATGATTAACAATCAACAGCAATACATCCCTCTCTAGAGTTCAGTCCATAACAATAAACCCCTTTAGAGTTCAGTCAGTAACAATAAACCCCTTTAGAGTTCAGTCAGTAACAATAAACCCCTTTAGAGTTCAGTCAGTAACAATAAACCCCTTTAGAGTTCAGTCCGTAACAATAAACCCCTTTAGAGTTCAGTCAGTAACAATAAACCCCTTTAGAGTTCAGTCAGTAACAATAAACCCCTTTAGAGTTCAGTCAGTAACAATAAACCCCTTTAGAGTTCAGTCCGTAACAATAAACCCCTTTAGAGTTCAGTCAGTAACAATAAACCCCTTTAGAGTTCAGTCAGTAACAATAAACCCCTTTAGAGTTCAGTCAGTAACAACAAACCCCTTTAGAGTTCAAGCAGTAGAATATATGCATCCCAGAATTAGCAGCTTTCTTCTCACTTACATGGTGCTGAAAACTGTTAAAAGCATTTCAGCAGTAAGGAACTATTCTTGCTTTACCAAGGATTCTAAAATTGTCATACCTGGATTATATACAATGATTATACTGTATTTACTGAGTGTCAGAAGAAGACTACAAACCTGCCTTGAACAGACTCCCTTTAAGTCCTGTTGCTATACTGCTGCACCTTCTCTAATTTCTTCCCTCTCATCTCTTCTACATCTGCCACATGCCCTCTTGAATGCCTCAGTGGATTCCTTCTCCTCCACCCATTTCAGTAGTTTCTTCTTAAATCCAGAACCCTTTTCATGAATCAGTGCTTTTGCAGATACAGGCAGTAGTTGGCTGCTGTGATCAGCTTTAAGCAACCCCCCCCCCCCCGCTCCCCTCGCCAAGAATACAAACATCCTACTAGATAATCTTTCTGTAAACAATATATAGGATTGCTTAGGCTATTTTCAAACCACACTTGAAGGACACTATACAATTCACAATGAGATTATGTGTGCAGGAGGTAAGAATGCTATTAGATGATTTACAGCGGCTTGTGAGGGCTGTGCTAATACAAGAAAATTTACAGAAAAGCAGTTATCAAAGTCTTTGCTATGCTTACAAAATGGCAAGTAACAGCAATAACTGATGTTGCTTGTTCTACCCGCACACTTTTAATTCATTGTAGTATTTTAGATGTTTTCTCTAATCCTCACAGATTTAATCTAAATACTGAAGAGTCAATCAGCATTTAGGTAGCAGTGAACACAGCCCATTATTAGGATATTGTTAATTAAGTATGTTACAAGAATAAGTTTTGCTTTTTAATTGATGAACAAAAGTAGACTAATTGCTCTGTAGAGATGGACAAAAAATAGGTAATTAAGCAGCAAAGGGAGTACTGCTTTAGTGCTAGATTTAAACACTTAAGCACCATTATTTATTCAATCTCCTAGGTGGCTTCCTGAATAGATGGTTATTTTCTTTCCAAAGGAAAGGTAAGATTACATTAGCAGTTACACAGAAGAAAGACAAAGAGCACAGGGCAATTAGCCATGTAAAAAAAATATTGGTTTGAGCAAAAAACGATCACAGTAATTGATAGCAGCAAAGGATAGGAATATCACAGTAACTGCTAGTGACAAAGCACAGGAGTATCACAGGAACTGTTAGCAACAAAGCATACAGTAACACTAGTCAGCTGAGAAGTGATAATAATAAAAAGGCAGTACCAGAACAAAGAGCAAATTTCAACTGTCTTTCCCAGTATAGTTTTAGTCTTACAATGGTTGTTAGAGAAGAAAGCTGTATGGATAATATTGTCATTCTTACTGATGTCACTGAAGTCTAACATTAACTGCTAACTTTAACCATACTGAGGAGATAGGCACTAATCATAGCATCATTGACACCAGGTGCACTTATAGAATTTTTTTGTCATGGCCACTCATATAGGTTAAATAACATACCAATCTCTCGGCTTTTAACCAGAATTGGCAAGAGAAAAATTAGCTTGTGAAAAAGTGGGTCCCCTTTACATGGTCGACATTTCAGAATGTCGAAGACCATATGTCTGAGACCATATGATTGACATTCGAAATGTCGACCACACGGAACCGGCATCTCCATACACTGCGTAATGGAAAGATTTCCATCTCCAGCACTGTAGTGCAATCTCGGAGTTGGTATATTTAAGTTCCAGGGTGTGGGGAGGGGCAGAGCCCCTCCATGGGAGATGCAAGGCGGGGCATAACCCCCCTGCTAGCAGTGTGAAGGTAAGTTTTTGTTGTGTTTTTTTTTTTTTTTTTATTCAATGGTCAACATTTCAATGTCGATCATATGGTCTCGGCCGTATGGTCTTCAACATTCTGAAATGTCGACCATATGAAGTAGATCTGAAAAATTATAATGACTATAGTGGATATATTTTGCTTTTAAGGTAGGAGGCTGTAATATCTTACAAATAAAAGGCAACTATTGTTTATGTCAAGGAAAACAAAATAAAATGACTCAGCAGAGAAGATGAACAATGTTTTTATGTTATAGCTGAACAGGTAAACATGCCATAGTTTGCAAATATCATATGTGCATTCCTAAACAAACTTTGTGTTTTTTTGTTTGTTTGTTTGTTTTTTGCAAAGAGATAGAAAGACAAAACTGGCAATAGTGTACCAGCTACTCATTCAAGTAGGGAATACCTACATTCTGAGTGCAGTTCTAGCCAGCAGTTTTTAACTGATCTCTTTTAAACATGGTTTGTTAAAACTAAATTGACTTATATTGTGCAAGCCATCAGTGGATTGCAGTCATGTTTTTCAGTTTTTTCCACTACCGTGCAACTCTGTACTTGGTATTCACAGGAGAGGGTATCTGATTGTTGTGTGAGTCCCAAGGTCTAACAAGGGAGACAAAAGCGTTTGCCTCCTGCAAAAACAACTATCTTCTGTTTTTATCTTTTGTTAGTTATGCTGTTATGCTTCTTAATGAAGCAATGCTGGAGTGTAATGTGGTACAGTGGTATGAATGAACAGTTAAGTTTACCACAAACATAATGTAAGCATGAAGATGAGGAGGGTAATTCAGCAGAAGACAGCAAATACCCTGCAACAACCTTCATTAACATAAGTCTACTAAATAGCATAAAAGAAAATTAAGTTAAATTAGTACCCTTACTTTCCAGAAGGACATTTAGGTCTAGGACAGGGGTCTGCAACCTGTGGCTCTGGAGATGAATGTGGCTATTCCACCCCTCTGCAGTGGCTCCCTGTAGCTTTGAAAAATAATGGCCACTCTGCTGCATCTCACACACACACACACACACACACACACACACACACACACACACACACACACACACACACACGCACACACACTGAGAGTGATCAAGTGATGGATTTTAAATATGGCTCTTATAAATTTAGAAACTTGCTAGAATAATATGGTTTCTTTTACCATGCATTCCACACATACACAACAATCGAGCAATTTCTTGGCATCATCAGCATCTCCTGAAATGTTTCCGTACCTCTCCACCATACCACTGAAACTCTTAACCACAAGAAATCTGGACACAGCCACAAGTAAAGGGGGAACAAAGAAAAATAGGGACAATTTTTAAATATTGCTCTTATAAACTTATAAACTTGCTTGACTAACACTGTTTCTGTTAAAGTGCATTTTACACACACACACACACACACACACACACACACACACACACACACAAACATGCACACAGTTACCTGTCAACTATACAGATTTTTGTTTCATATTTTTGGCTGTTTCTCATAAAATGGTGGTTTTCTGGCAAAAGTTGGCAAATTATTTAGAGCTGAAGTCAGAACATATAGACAGACATTTGAGCTTCAGACTTCATACCCTTCAGAAAATTCAGTCTAATGCAAAACCTGTTCTATTAACTTTCTAATTTTGTAAGAGCTATATTTAAAAAGTGTCCCTATTTTTGGTCCTTTGTCTCCCCCATTATTTATGGCTTTGTCCAGATTTCTTACTCTAAGAGGATGAATGGTATGACACACGTGCACACATGCACGCGCACACACACACACACACACACACACACACACACACACACACACACACACACACACACACACACACACACTGACAGCAATCAAGCGATCCCAATAAAAATCACAAAAAAGGAACAAAAATAGGGACAGATTTAAAATATTGCTCTTATAAACTTATTTGTTTTATATATAATATAACTATATATAAAACTTAATACACTGAGTTATCTTCATATTACAGGTCAAATATGTTTTGTGGCTCCAAACAAATTTTATTTGGTAGGAAAAAGGCCAAAATGGCTCTTTTAATAGTGAAGGTTGCAGATCCCTGGACTAGGACCATCTGTATTCCAGCCCTACATTTGAATGAATATGTTGCTTCACAGCAAGAGGTTCTCCCGTTCGATTCTCAGCTAGTGTGCAGGGAGTGCCTTCTGTGTGGAGTCTGCATGTCCTCCCCGCAGGTCGAGTGGCATTTCAAAAGACATGCGTGAATGGGCATGCCGTCGTTGAAGGTTGGGCATCGAGCTGGCAACTCGGCACCATAAAAATCTACTGCCAATCATTAGCGGACCGGAGTTCCACTGTGGCGACCCCTAACCAGGGAAAGCCGAAAGACAACAACAACAACATTAAACATTGATTATCACTGCAGTGGTACAACTGATATTATGAAATTCAGTTGTACATATCATCTTGTCTGTTAGAATAGAGGTGATCTGATAGTAGTTAAGACAGCAATAAAGGCAGAATAGATGTATTGCTGCAAATTATATTACTGTCCAGAAAATCTTTACCTGAGCTGTAAACATCGAACATATTAAGGTGATGTCATAATAATACAGGTTAGTAATGGTACTTGCAACAAGTTAAGTAGCCTGATGAGAGGAGACCATTGCAGCTATTGCTTGGATTTAAGTAATGTTATGTTAGTTTTTGTGTGACACATTACAGAAATGTTGATTTGCTTTCACCAGCTTAGGGCCCCACTTAGGCTTTGTCTTGTCTCCCCGCCTATTTGTGATTTTCATGGGCAGAATATCAAGTTTCTGACAAGATTGTGAGTACCCATTTCAGGGAAGTAAGTGTTACATCTTTCTCATTCATGGATGCTGCTATCATATTAGCTTCAAGTGACTATGATCTTCAGTATGCACTGGTTTATTCCACTAATGTATATGATATAGTGAGAATGAGGTCATATTTCTTACTCAGAAAATAATTCAGTACTCTCTGCAGGTGATGGGGAGAAGCTAATACAGATTTTGAATTTTATCTTGGGGTCTTGTTCATGAGTTCATATTTTAAATTATTATTAATTTTAGTAGCATTACAATGCTCACAGGACTTAGCTTAAAAGTCTTCCCACATAAATAAACAAATTAATAATTAAAGGTAAATATCTTTAGGTGGCATCTTATGGCCACAATAGGAGCTATCAATGACCTTCACAGATGATGCTGTCTCACCTTAAAAAGATTACATAAAATGTACTTTCAAATTGAAGCAAGTAATGTAAGGTAAAAAAAATACCAAAAAATAATTTGAAAAATAAGAGTGACTGCTTCCTTTGATCAGTAAAACCAAATTAAATTCAGCAAGTGGACCCTTCTCTTTAGAGCTTATGCTATCTTACAGCCATGGCTTGAGAATGCATTCTTGTTTACTGGGGAATATTTGTTTGTGTCTTTCGGCTTTACCCGGTTAGGGGTCGCCACAGTGGAACTCTGGTCCACTAATGATTGACAGTAGATTTTTACGTGCTGGCTTGCCAGGCCTTACGCGTAACCTTCAATAAAGGAATGCCCATTCACGCATGTCGACACTCAGAAGACGCTCTAACTGAGAATCAAACGGGCAACGTCTAACTGTGAGGCGACAATGCTACCGCAGCACCACCACCACAATATCTGGCTGCAAAATATTTAGTTAAGAGTTGGGTTCTATCTCCACCAGACATCCCCTTCATATAAATACATTTTGAAACAATGAACTTGTTTGTATCAAGCTGAACTGGGGTGGGCTACCAGCCACAACTCTAAGCTTAGATACCAGACAACTAGAGGCTTCTGAGCTTCCCAAGAACCATAAGTTGCCTTTTTTTTGCCGTGATTATGCTATTTACTGCACTTTTTATTGTCTGCTGTCTACTTTAATACTGCATTTAAATGCTGTGTACTGAACTGCACTGTTGTACTGCAATTGTCTGCCTTATTCTGCCTGTTAAATCATATTTTATTGCTGTTTTCACTGTTTGCAAAGCTCTTTCTGCTAGTTTCATTGTTTAAGTATTTGCTGGTACCTTTCACTGTCGAAAAACAATCTGTTCTGCTTGTTCTGGTTTTCCCACCAAGAAGTTTTAAAATAACTGATTTATTTGCTGTTTAAAACATTCTTTAGAGTCTCCTTGCTGCTTTTCTGCTGTTTAAAATGTTTTTAGTGTTTCACTGCTATTTTTCTGTTGTGTTAAACATTCTCTAGTGCTTCCAGATGAAACTAGGCTAGCTAGTAGCTGTACTATAGTCCAGATGCATGTTTGCGGCATCTGGGTCTCTTTATAGTGATTGATTGTTCTAAGCGCATTTTCCCGGTGATCTCTGATTGGAAGGGGCCCTTCTGCACTCTGGTAAGAGAAGTATGCTGACTGGAACCTGTCTGGTGAAGGGTGGTTGGTCTAGGACTTGGAGCAAGTATCCTTATTGGTACCTTTGAACCTTTTTAAACTTTTTTCGAGTTTTTAGCTTCTGGTATTTAAGCCCTGTGCTTGAGCAGGTTTCTGCTTGTTTGTACTTAGCTGAACTAAGAAGAGCTACCAGTCACAACTCTGAGCTGAGTTACCAGATGACTAGAGGCTTCTGAGCTTCCCAAAAACCATAAGTTGCCTGTTTTATTTTCTTGATTATACTATTTACTGCACATTTTACTGTCTGCCACCTACTTTAATAATGTATTTAAATACTGTGTAATAATCTGCACTGTTATACTGTGATTGCTTGCTTTACTTTCCTGTTAAATCACATTGTATTGCTGTTTTCACTGTTTGCAAAGCTCTTCTAGCTATTTTCACAGTTTAAGTATTTGCTGGTACCTTTCACTGTTGCAAAACAATCTGTTCTGCTTGTTTTGGTTTTCCTATCAAGCAGTGTTAAAATAACTGATTTGTTAGCTGTTTAAAACTTTCTTTAGAGTCTCCTCACTGATTTTCTGCTGTTTAAAACATTTTTAGTGTCTCACTACTATTTTTCTGTTGTGTTACACATTCTCTAGTGTTTTCCACTGAAACTAGGGTAGCTAGTAGCTGTAGCATAGCCAGATACAGGCTTGCTGCATCTGGGTCTGTTTGTAGTGGCTTTTGGTTCTGAGCACATTTTCCAGGCCATCTTTGATTGTAAGGGGCCCTTCTGCACTTTGGTGAGAGAAGTGTGCTGATTGGAACTTATCTGAAGGGTGGTTGGTATAAGGTTTAGAGTAAGCATCCTCACTGGTCTTTTTAAACCTTTTTAATGTTTTTTCAAATTTTAATTTCTGGTATTTAAGCCTTGCATTTTGACAGGTTTTTGTCTGTTTGCGCATTGAGCAGCACCATGCACTGCCACGCAATTATGCACCATAGCCAGGCAGATAAATTTGACAATTTTTCCCTTAGGTATAGCTGTAGCACAGTAGTGTAGTCCTCATACTTTGTACTTTTCCAGTCTAAGAATTACTGCTAGTGAGCTGTGACCTATTAAACCACCACCAGAAAAAAAAAAAAAAAAAAAAACAGCAGAAATATCCATCTACTGAGCACCTCCTTGTTCAGTCCTGAACCCCCCCCCCCTTGTGATAACAGTTATTCAACCTAGCATTACATACATTTGGACTGCCCCTGTTTCTCCTCCCAACCTTGTAAACGTGGGTCTCCTGAGGCAGTGTAGCAACTGACTCATGTACACTGACAATCCTCTACTAATAACTCACTTTAGTACAGAGTGTGAGAGATGTATCTACACCAAGAATCTTGAATCCTTGGTCTCTCGCACTTGAAACAGTAACACTGAAGAGAGGTTGTTAACCCACCCACCACTACTCATGCACATAGTACCACTACTCATACATATAGTATGCATCAGACACAAAAATCAACATAATGTAGAGGTTCTCTCATAAAACTTACAGAAACACCAGAGACCTCCAAAACACAAGACTGTTACAACTAACACATTTCCCACAGCACCCATTACACATAGTAATACCAGTGTCTCGCCTACAAAGCCCATAAGACATAACTCTCAAAAACCAAATTTTCTTGTCATTGGAGACACAATAGTGATACACACGGATATCTCACTCACCAGGTTGAAAAACAAAAAAGTCACAACTGGACTAGTATTCCACAGCAGGAGTTGTTGGTTGAAAGGGCACATCATGTGTATGCTCCAACACTGTCTATGAAGAAGCATCCTAGACTTTTAATGGTGAGGATGCAATCCAACCATTAGAAAAAGATGATTCTGACAAAACTGTTGCAGAAGGAGAAAGTACTAAAAGTGAGAGACAGCAGAGTGTTTGTGGAGAATGATTACTCATTATCCACCAGGCAGGAGGGGAGAAAATGTATTCCACTATTCAGGCAATGTTGAGATGCAGGTGTGAGATTCAAAGTGCTGTACCCAGCTGACTTCAAGATATTCTTCCCAGGGGGGTCATAATCATTTTTTATGAAGTACATGCTAAGGGAGAAATACAAATGATTGTCCAACAAAAGGTAAGCTGTGAAACAGAAGGAGATTCTGCTTCTTGTTCTTTCGGTAATAAAGACTACAGAGAGAGGCTGTACCTGTGAAACCTCATCCAATGTTTCAAAGGCGAACGTCACCATCAGCTGTCTATGTGGTACCAGGATTTGTAAGATCACGCATGTACTCAGGTCTTTCAGCAGCAAGTACCATTGTGACTCTGTCATAGTTCATGTTAGAGTGAATGACCTGAGACATACCTCACTGGACTATATGAAGAAAGACATGGTTAACCTCTCTGATTGTGTCCCAGGCAGGCATGTCCCCAGCCTTGAGTAGCATACTACCCTCACCTAGAATGATGCCACAGTATAAACAAAAAATGAATGATTTCAATAATTGGCTTAATGTTCTTTGGTGTCATTCAAAGGGGATCCAGTTTCTGTCAGCCTGGGAAGTCATGTTGACAAACCTCTCTGCTTTGCCAGAAACAGTTTGCACTTGGCACCACTAGGCTTTTAGCCACTGGCAAAGGCTGTTGCCTCCTCCATAGTACCTTATTTAGGAAGGGTCGTGAAAACAAACTTGCCGACATGAAATTTGCCACTCATAACAAAATAAGGGTCATGCTACTAAACACTAGGAACTAAAACCAAAAACTGCCCACCCTGGAAGCACTTCTATCAATGGTGGATGTAGATGTCTGTGCAGTCACGAAACCTGGTTCAAGGCCTCACAAAGAACCCCGGTCTTGCAAGGCTACAATGCCTTCCACACCTTCAGACCATGAAAGGAACATGTGAGAACCAAAGGAGGTGATGTTTCTATCTATATTAGAGATAAACTCACCTACCTTCTAGTTAGACTGGACATCTCCATGGAGTTGCTCAAAGTTCACGTTACTGTGGGTAAGACCCCCATTCAAGTCATAGCCAGTTGTAAATCCCCCTCCATGCATCATGACACACACAAAGCCTACTTGACCAAACTGGAGTCAATCCAAATATTCCCGAACACACTCTGGTTATGGGGGTTTCAATTATCCCACCATCAACTGGGAAACCTATTCTAGCCATAACTCACTAATGCAAAGGTTCCTTGAATTTCACTCATATCCCATAGAACAAATTGTTTATACCCCAACAAGATGAACAAACATACTAGATCTGGTCCTCACTAACATGACAAACAAATGCACTACCGCATCTCTCAGACCTTTATTTGTTAAATCTGACCACAAATCAGTCACTTTCGAGCTGACACTAACACCAGAACTCACAAAGGGTGAAGTCAGACTAAAAAACTTCACCAATGCAAACTGTACACTCTGTAGGGCGAGGTATAAATGCATTCCAAGCCCCACCCCCAGCTGGAAGTGGTAACTACACTGAAGCTTACACTAAAGCCCTGTACAATCACTTACATAAGTGTATAGACTTGGCTGTAACAGAAAGAATCAAAGCTACAGCCCAAGTAAAAACAAGCTACCATGGTGGACATCCAGCATCAACAAACTTTACAACAAACACAAAAAGGTGTTGTCCAAGAAAACAAGGGTGAGACCCCAACTATGGAAAAGCATCCTCCTCATCCGCAACAGGCAAATAAGACAACGTCAAATCCTCTAAGGGCATCTTTAAGAAAACCTTAGCAAGCATAGCCAAGGGTAACCATAAGGCCTTTTACAGCTATGTACATAGCCTAAAAGGTAGGGCCCAAGCATGTGCTGAACCAGTGACTCACCATCTCACACACACTGACCCTACAGAGATAGAAAACCTGCTAGCAGATAGGTTTGGCAAAAAATTTCATTCCCTTATCCCCTCCAAACTTATCACAAACCCTCCCCCAAACTCCACCCCACACCCTACATATCTGAAGAGCAGGTCATCCCAGTCTGTCTTCTAAACAGGTTAAACATGAACTAGTACAATGAAAACTTTGGCGCCTCGGCTTAGAGCCTTCCAAGAGTGTTCAGTGTACTCTTTTATTAAACCCTTTTTTTATTTTTTTTACTGTGGCCGGTTGTGGATTTTTCATCTTTCTGCTGTGAGTTGTTTTGCTAAAACATGAACTAGCGTCACCATTAAGTACCCTTTTCAATCACAGCCTAACCATAGACTTTGTTCCAGTAGAATGGAGAACAGCATCAGTTACTCCCCTCCACAAAGGTAGCCTAGCAATAGACCGGGGAATTAGAGATCCATAAGCCTGACCAACCTCATCTGAAAGGCTATGGAATGTATCATTATGGACCTCATAAATAAAGATATAGGTGACCTCCAAACCCTGGATCCAACCCAATTCAGCTAATCATACCTGTTAAATCTGGTGGATTTCTTCAAAAATATGACCAGGGCCACTGATGAGGGCAAATCTCTGCACACAGCATACATTGACTTTGCAAAACCTTTCTACACAATCCCACACTCTGATAACTGTAAACCCCTTTGTTGTAAGATGAGTTGCCAACTGTCTCACAAACTGGACACACACTATCAAAGTGGGTGACTCCACTTCAACCAGCAGACCTGTCACCAGGAGGGTACCACAAGGGTCACTGCTGGGCCCCCTACTGTTTTGTACATATTTGTCAGACATTCAGGCCAAAACTAAGGGGTTGGGCTGACCAAGTTTGCAGACAACTGCAAACTAGGTGCAATTACTGAATCCCCAAATTATGTCAGTATACTCAAGAGGGTCTTACACAGACAGACAATTGGTTTCTTAATCATGGTCTCAAACTGAATACAAAGAAATGCATCATCATTCCCTTTGGCAAAAACAATGTCCCTTCACACTATCAAATAATACCCTAAGTACCTACGAAGTGGTAAGGGATCTGGGATCACAAGTTGACTGTGACATTAACTTGGACCACCATGTGTCGATTGTAGTAAGGAAGACTTTCTATGTAGCACATTTGATTAGTAAAGGCATCACCACATGAGCAAAGGAGGTTATAACCCCTCTATACTCTGCACTAATCAGGACCATAATTGAGTATAACACCCTGTTCGGAATGCACCATACAAAACACCTGCAGCAATTGGAGAAACCTCAAAGGTTTCTAACAAAGAAAATCACGGGACTCCAGCACGTGCCTTACACAGACCAATTAAAGTCCCTGACACTATACTCTGTATCACACAGACTTCTTAGGGGAGACTTATGTCTAGCTTACAGAGCAATCTCAGACCAAAACCTAATAAATTTGAGCACATCCATAAATAAAAAGGAGCCAGGCACTACCTATTCCAGGGACTTAAATATGGCCTGTGACTTAAATAGGACATGCTGGAGGGACAGATTTGCCTCCCAGTGACTGCCACATCTTTGGAATAGGATATCTATTCGTGTGAAACAGAGCACCTCTATGACACTGTTCAAAAGGAACCTGGACGAGTGGATGGAGCACCGTAAATTCTTACCGGGAATAGTGCCTACAACACTTCTGGATATGGGGCAGTCATTACTAAATGCAATCCTGGGTAATGACAAGCATATCTATGGAATTAGTATTACATTAAGATGAATGGCTAGGCTTGAAATGACCTCTGGGGCGATAGGCTAGTAAACTCCTATGATTATATGATCTTTAATATGTCTATCTTACTTTATCGATAACTGAAATGTAGCTATGCAGAGGAAGGATACTGTTATTTAACAATACTACCTCTGTTTCTTACTCCTGCAGAACAGTCTGCTGTATACATTGTTGTTACTGGCTTTTAGGTTCCTCTCAGCTTGTTCTTGTTTATGTTGTATAGCTTACCTGGCTTAAATGTGAATAAGAGAAATCTAATATGCCACACGGAGTTAGCAGAATATACTTGTAAACCCAACATAATTTACTGCTACCTCTTATTAGTGAACACATTTACAAGGCTTAATACTTAAAATGTCATCTGAAATGCATTATGAAGTAGTTTTTGACTTCAAGTGCCTTAGCATTTTGCTTTCTTGTTATATTGTTATCCATTACTTCAAAAATAAAATAAAATAAAATAAAATGAGGGTGTCAATATTTCCAGCTTGATTAGATCATGACTATGATCCTCCCGAGGATGCTTCAGAGTTGATGAGTGGGTTACACTGATGCAGTTATCATCCCCATCACATTTTCTTCACTAATGTGATTATTTCATTATGTGTACAATTTACAAAATAACTTAAGGGAACTAAATTGGCTTGGTGGAAACCGCTTTGCCTTATAGCTTCAGTGTCTAGGTGTCAGTACAGACTGCTGAAGATTAAGGCTACAAGCTGTTAACTAGTTACTTCTTAGAGTCTTTTGAATCACTTAAGCCTCATTAAGTATACTCTGTGACTCTGAACCAAAAGTTAACCAGGCAGTGCTGTAGAGTAATAGCTGGATTAGACTTCTCAATGGTCTTCTTGGCTACATCACTAGTAACTACCTAGGAATGTAAAAGGTAGGATTTCTATGGGTCTATGACATTTTGTTGAATCTTAAAATAGCGAACACCTCTTCATCGAACACTTTTTTAGAGAAGCTACCAATAGTCGAATGGAGTTTTCAGAAAAATTTTTCAGGGCAAGGCAACGGTTGGTCACCATCTGGAATTTGCCCTTTTTTCCACTGTAGTGTGATCTCAGAGTTGGTATATTTAGTTGGGGGGGGGGGATGTGGGGGGCAGAGCATAACACAACTTACCAGTGGAAATCCTGAAATAACCTGGACACTTGTTTATTGTCCAGCATTATAAAATCATACACAAAGCCAGGACACTTGTATATTCTGACATTTGAGGAGCAGCTTGCCATGACACTGTGTCATGCAACACGCACGTGAGTCTTCCTTGCAAAACAACAATAGGAACATGACAACATAACAGTAGTAGTAAGATCTGTACTGTTTAATACTGATATATGCCTCAGTAGTTTGTCCAGCTGACTGTCTGACAGAACTTCATTACTTCCATGTTTCTTCTATTGCATGTAAGCCCTGCACATTTATGTTGGTATGTGAATGTCAAATGTATTCCACGTGTTGGTGCATGTAATGAGTCATGTGAACAGTCACCAATTGCCATATTGTTATAATGAAGATATAGTGAGATGACAATCCAGTGAAAAATATAGAATCCATATGCAAAACAGCTGAGCCAGGCAACATGGTCATTGGCTGACCTCCCATATCAATTATTGTAATACAGCACAACACTCTAGTAATAATGTGCAATCCTCTGCACAATGACAACCTGTGACACATGAAAATCTATTATATGTTGTAGAAACAGTATTGTATGCCTACAATTGTATGAATGTCCTACATACATTTAGTAACAATCACTACCCTGAAACATACAAACCATGTGACACTACTTGCCGATTATGTAACAGAGCTAAAAGTGTTGAAAAATAATGTCTGAGTACAAGTATGTTAGAACCAAGTGTTGTAGGCATATACAATACTCATCCAAACTAAAGAGCATACCAGACAATCCACTAACAAAAGGGTAAATACTGGCATAGCTGGCATCCATACAATATAAGAAGAACCAAATGTGGCAACACATTCATCATAAACAGCAGCTATTAAAAGCACTGTGACAGATGCACATAAATGACTGTCATTAGGATGTGGCCTATACTTCAAAACTTATCTTCAGTAAACATGGTTTGCTGGTAAATGGTATATAAAGATAGTTTTAGGTAATTCATAGTTGTAAACACAGGTATTGTCTGAGTATTGCACTTACGTTAGTGATGCATGATGGGTATTCCTGTATTATTATTACATATTACCTACTATTTCTCCCTAACTCATTCTTTGGTAAAACAAAAAAAAAATATCTAGTGAGTAGGTACTAGTGTATATCTCAGTTTGTAATGCAATGTACTTATATTGAATTAAATATAATTTCTTTTTTCTAGAAAATGTCTTTACCTTCACCTCTGTGTTAAATAGAAGGTGCTACAGTATTTGTAAAAACGTTTGCTATGATGTGATACTGGTCCATATTTTTTTATAGAAAGTCTTTCGTTCTAAAATTGTATAACTACCTATCTACTGTAATCAGATGTTGTTATTTTACTTATTGTGGAGCTTTTCTCCCTAGGCCTCTACTGAATATGGGTTTCTCATCCAGTGGACTTTCCCGGTCAACAAATGTCAATAAATAAAATAAATAAATTATAAGTAGTATACATGGTAATGTGAAAAATATGAGGCTGTAGCAATGATTATATCTATTTTACTTACAAAAAACAAAGTAATCAACAAGCGTCTCTCCATGCACTGCTCCTCCACCCTGTGCATCCACTAGATGCACAGTGTACAGTTAGGACTACTGTCCTCATCACCTGCAGAAAGTAAACAGCATGCAAGAATAAAGTAGGTTTAAAATAACAGTGATATACTTTACTCAGATCAGATTCTCTAAATTTTACCTTGAAGAACATCACAGAATTACCATACACATTTGTGAATGTTACACACACAGTCCTTTACATCTTCAAACAGAACTGAACAAAGACTGGAAGACCTGAGATTTACACCTGCAACTCTAAACTATGTCCACACTTTAATCCCGACATCTACCTACCTTGCTGGCCCATCTTGTATAAGATTTTAGGCTGGGAATACAGTGAAAGAATTGGGGGCATGAATGCACAGAGATGGGATATTAGTACAGATCATGGCTTATGCTTTACAAAAAGTACAAAGTGCTATACATTTATGAAAATAAAATTGCAAACATGAATGCATGTTATCACAGTGGTCACAACAGAAAAAACACTTTCAGTCATCAGAGAGTGGAACAGCATCATGTAACATACAACTGCTGTTAACAGACCACTACAAAATACTGTATATCACAGACATATTAATGTATTTTATGTAAGAGAAATGATATTTAGTGGCAAAATAAAAATTATAACTCAAAATTATCCATGATATCAGGGTATATCCCTCTTCTTACAGTACAAATGTTGGTCTGACCATCTCAGTCCCTCTGAATATAATGATGAGAAGGTTGTTGAATCCAGATTAAGAAAGAATGCCAGTTATACATGAAATTCAAGTTGCAAATGTTAGCACATTCTACAAAACTTTTTTGGCAGAAATATACTAGTCTGTTCCAAGCTTTACACATAACACTGTTATAAAAGAGATTCTGTTGGCAGAATATTATGGATTACAGAGATAATCAAAGAAATCCACTCAAAATGCAGAGCAAAATTTTTGAAAATGTTTGAAAGACAATGATCCAAATATAATGAGAGCTCTCCCCTACATAGAATTGAACGCATGATATGCATACACACACACACACACACACACACACACACACACACACACACATACACACACACACATATATATATATATATATATATATATATATATATATATATATATAGGTCTACCTGAGAACGTCGAAAGTCTACAACGCCGACAATGAGAACACCGACACCGGAAGATCGACAATGGAGAAGACCGAAAGTTGAGAATCCTGACACTGAGAACACCGACATGTTAAGGTAATATATATATATACACACACACACACACACACATATATATATATATATATATATATATATATATATATATATATATATATATATATATATATATATCAAATGGTCTGCTGCTTTACAAGATGAGCTAAGAACCATCACACTTTTCTTCTGATCAAACTAGTACTGCATGTTTTTTATCCGTATTCTTGTGGATAGTGGATGAATATCGAAACATCCAACACATAAATGCTGTAGACCCTCATGCTCCACAAAATTGCCAAATGTCATCATGTTTTAGAACCTAGAAAATATGTTTAGACAGTTGGATATGCATTTCTCTTGTGTTAATAAAATGGGGCTTTAATAATAATTTGCACTTTGTAAAGCAGGAAGGACTAAGAAGTTATTTTTGAATTAGTAGACTAGATAATACTGTTGAAGTATAATGCATAGTCATCACTGGCCTAGGGGCTATAGGTATCAGTGATACATGACCATACTGGATGTGTGAAATGATGTCCTTATATGCTGGAAAACAGCTACATCTACAATGTTCAATATTATGTGCATGATAAACATTATTAAAAAATATTAAACAAATAAACCCCCTGAGAATATAACCCATAATTACAGGGAGAAGAATCACCTTGCTTTTTTAATTATTCAGATGAGTTAATTGACAGAACAGCTGCTTAATGATATTAAAAGGCATGCATCTAATATATCTGGGGCACAGCTATATCTCTAAATTCCTTAGGAATGACAAGGTATACATAGCATTGTGTCATTTACTGTAGGCATCCACCAGCTGTCTCCACACCTCGACGACCCTATAATGAAGTTCCTCTCTGTCCCTTGGATGCATGTTATCATAGCAGTGGTAAACTTGTACTCCAGTCCAGTAGATTCCTTTACATTGTCGATGCTGCCTTGCAATCAGGTTCCATATATCAGTCATCACAAAGCTTTGTGGTCTGGCTCTGATATGATGCTCCACTACAGCATAGATGGTATCATCTAGGTTGTCTCCATTTCAGTCCGGTTAGGAATCCGGACATGTTGAAGCCTCCTGGCAGTAGCCATCTTGATGATAATGTAGAAAAAGTTGATATATCACAATTCAATAAATTCTTCACTGAAATACCACTCAGTTTGCAGGTAGCAATGGTCTGATCTGCAAATGTATCAAAATAAGTATTTAAAGTGGCATTTATGTTATGTTATCATATGATTGGAAGATAATCGGCACATGTTACATGTGGTCCAATTTAACAATACCTATTGGGTACTTGCCAGGAGCACCTTCTTGTTATGCCAAGCTACTGGTTAATGCACTAAATTTTGGGAACTTGTACAGATGTGGGCCAATTGTATTCCAAAACTTTGAATTTTAATGAACCTCATTAATTATGTAAAACCCAAGTGGGACTTAAAAATGTATGCCTGACTCATAGGTAGGTAGAAAGTTAATCTGCACCTACTAGCATTGTGTTGTGAAATGTTTAACTATTTATAAAACTATGTTACCATTACTTACAACGTATGTGTATATGGTTAGATTGATGTATTTATGGTAAAATGTGTGCATCATGAAAAGTGTGTCTCTTACTAGAGGGGATGTGGTATTGACCCTTATGCATACAGGTGGTCACTTCTGCATCAGTCATATATAGTACTTTCCAATATGCAGTTGTTCAGACCAATTTAAATAAGAGAACTGGACACTACATCTAGATGTATTCATGGATTTTCTGTACATATTGCTGGTGACTCAATGGTCTCTGTGGTATATGTATGCAAAAATGCAGATTGCGACATTATTTGTATGTTGCTATGTAGTATGTATTTGTATTTCTGTTATGGATATTTATTCATTGATGCTTCTTAAAACAAGTATTAGAACTACTGACTCAATGCAAAAAGGAACAGTGTTTATGTCTGCTTACCATGTATTGTCTGTAGCCTGCTTACAGATACAGAGGTTTTCTGATGCTTTCCATAAGTTATTCATCTGCTAATTTTCAAATATTCTCTGCTAATGTGGATAGCTTCACTGCTCATTAATGATTATGTTGATATAAGCTTATCATATATAACATTTGATATGACTGATTTTTTTTCTGCACAGGTTGTCCATTTAGGTTCAAATCACATTACAGCTACAGCCATCACACATTTTAGTTGTACACATATGTTATGTGTAGTATGTTAATGTGAACTGCATCCAGACTGTAAAGATCATGGTGCACAATGCAGTTGTGCATGGACATCCACTGTAAGTGGTTCAGATTCCACAGACAGCCTCTACAGATATCACAACTTATGTTGTACCAAGTGTTATGAATCCATGCATTGTTTTCATATCACGTATGGTTTTATATGTCACAGTACTATATGGCGCAGGGACCATTTCCTTGAATTTTGCATCGCATAAGACTGTAAAGGGTTTACAGTGGCATAAGTTGTCCACATAATCATCTCCATATTTAAGCCCCACACAAATCTAACCATGTGCATATAACTCCCTTTTAGATGGCCAACATATCTAGGGGCAATAATTTCTCACCACAGGAGAATTAAACTATAATAGATGTTCTGCACCAACATGGATGGGGACTCATTGGATGGACAAGAAATACAGTATGGAGGAATGAAGTCTGGACAGACCTCAGCAACATGATTAATGCTGTGGGAGGTCAGAATAGAGCCTGGGAGGCCTGTTGCCACCTGTGGTCTGACATGATCTTTTGTGCAGCCAACAGGGTATGGTGGTATGAGAGGTCGAAGGATGCCACTGGTGGTGGCCCACCATTGATTCTCCCTAATGAGATCACACAGTTTCTCGCATCACTGCATATGGCAGATGGCGAGCACCACATACCTGGGGTTGGGATAGAAGCTGATGTTTGAGGCTGCACATGTATGTGTCACTTTGTGTAACGCTGATGCATATGGAGTAACTCAGCACATACTGCTGTTGCATGCATACTCATGTATTATCATTTTTGTGTTGCAGCAACAGAATTGCATCATGCACATGGGTCCACACAGAGTGATGATGACCAATGTAGGTATAATGACATGTGGCCATATAATTTTGGTGCCTATATAACAGTGTAACCAGTATGTGTGATGGTGTCTGCATTTATTTGCACAGGTCCATCAACTTCTTCAGAACAGCAGGAAATGATAGATGAGTGTCTCTATATACTGTTACTGTGACAATTACTTGCTATTGCATCAGCCTACTGTCATGCCAGTGCTGTTTACTGTTGTATTGATACTTCTTGCACATTAAAAATGCAGGTACATCTTCTGGGGGTATGAGCCATGCAAGTGCACCTACAGACAGACCAGGTATGGTTACCCAACATGTTCATAAGCTGAAGCAATGTTTATCAGACTTGTGTAGCATGAAATAAAAGTTACTGTTATTCTACACAGGGATGTCTGGCCAACAAGTGCACCATACATTGCATGAGTATCAACAGACACTGTTACCATGTTGTATATGTTAGCATATGATTATGCCAGTGCCTGCATACATTGCTGTGTGTATTTTCTCTATGCTTTCCCACTGCAGGATCCACATTACAACACATGAACTCACCATATCATAAGAGTGTCACTGGTATGCTATTTCCTCTCTTTCATATGACTGTTGCTGTTACTCCTGTTGTTGCCCTCCATTAATACTGTGCTCTTCTACCCCTTTATAGGACAGCCATGATCAGTATCTCAACCACAAACAACTGGTATGTGAATGTGTTACCTACTGCATGTTTTACCTCTATTGGAATGGTCTGTACAGGCAAGGATGTGATTAAGAATGCAGTGTTTATGGCTTTGTATCCCTACAACAGCTGCATTTATCCCTGTCCTCTGGTGACATCTTCCTACAAGGATATGTCAGGTGTGTGTTATGCTTGTATTCCTCATATATGTCATGTATGATGCATACTTAACTTAACTGTCAACTCCCTGTTATAGGTTCTGTGCTACATATACAGACAAGATTTCCTGGTAAGGCATTATTATCTGTAGCATTGTAGTGTGATATATGTGTATATGTCATTATTGATATACAGCATATGATGTGAGCATGTTTTCAAGACTCGTGCCATCTGTCTTTTCTTTATACAGCCTTTATCCTTCATTAGCCCATTCACTGATCTAGATGCGGGATCTGATGTACCATAGTATGGTAGTATGGCCCTTGGCACACAGAACACAGACTTGGTGATACAGTGGCCCAGTTGGTGACAGTCATGTGGATGTGACTGTAGTTTCATATGTGGAGGAAAAATTGTCCAACCATTTTCACAATAATGTGGCATCAGGAGGTGGACAAGATGAGACCTGTGGAACACAGGCCCTTGTTGAGTCTTCTGATGATTTTTACACTACCCCACAATAAGTTCGATACTGTCTGTCACAATAGACGTTAGTGTGTAGGTGTTATGCATGGGCACATGTCAAAGGGTGTATGCCTACTACTACAGGCAGATGAATGTTTCCAGTGACGTCATGGATCAGACATCTATGCACTTGCTTGTGCCACAGATTGTGTTGCAGACCAGCTGTGTGTGTACTGCAATGAAGGATAGGAGCATAGACATGGTGAGGTCATGGAATAACTGGCTGCCCTGAATGAAAGCATTAAAAAAAAAACACAGCGTGTAGCAAGAAGAAAAACAAAACCAGTAATCAAAGCAACCCCATGTGGTGCTAGTAACCAGGCAAAATGTTAGAGAAAACAGTTTAATAACAATGCAATGGTACAAGGAAAATACCTATATCTCCAGTCATAGTGCTTTCATCCATATAATTAGGACTTCATCAGAACAAGGCAAAAAGAACAACAGCATACGTAAATACTAAAATCTTTAAACACTCCACCTATCAATTAAAAACAAATCATCCTATCATACTTAATTAATTAGTTTAAAAAAGACTAGAAAAATACAGACATATATCTTAAAATATGCATTAAATGCAACACTCATTAATACCTGGGATCATAGTGGCATTAAGACATAACTGCCAATAAAATTCAGCCATTTCCAATTTATTTTGATAATGGCCACACCTTATGTCATCTGGTACTATTTGCAGTATCTCAAATTGAAAAGGTTCACAGTTTGGGGAATCATTGCATGTCTATATAGAGCATTATTTTCATTTTTGGTCTTGATAGCATATAAATGTTTGTGAATATGCTTATGGAAGACCCTTTCAGTTTTCTCAATGTAAAAATGATAACATCTTGTGCATACTGCTATGTATACTAGACCACGAGATCCATAATTACCCATAGCCCGTCTAACCTTAATCACGGGGTCCTCTATATTAATACAATTTCCCTCTAAAATGTATCTACAATATTTACAGGCTCCACATCTTCTAGTTCCCTTAAAGATCAGAGTGTCTACATTTACTGGATGTTCAAGTAGGTATTTCATATTGAAATCAGTTTTATATTCAAAGTGAGGAATAGTACCAACGTTTTTATCAATTCATCATTCTCTTAAATATTACCCAGTTTTTTTCTACTATTTGCCTCACTTTACCACTTAGTTCATTATACATCAAAACCATTGAATTTAAATCCTTCCCCTTGTTCCCCTGGGAACAATTATCATCAACTAACATACCTAATAAAGGCTGGTACCGAATCCTACAACCTTCAAGGACTTGTTCACACAAATATAAAACAAGTTCCCTCGTGTATCCTCTGTCCAGAAAAAATGTAACTAATGTCCTCATTTCTTTCTTACAGATATAGAGTTCAGAACACATTCTGGCAATACTGACCATTTGGCCGTTAACAATATTTTTCTTAATATACCCTGGGTAACAAGTCCCAAATTCCAAATAATCATTGAAAAGGGTTGGCTTTCTGTAAATTTTAGAACAAAAACACTTTTAAAGAACATCTTTACTCAAAGTCACACCAAGGTAATTCACCATCATCTCTGAGTGTGATGTTGTGAATTGAAAATAGTCACAGACACTATTGATGTAGCTACTAAAATTGTTCCTGCCAACCTGGGGCTTCCATAAAATAAAAATGTCATCCAGGAATCTTAAATAGCAAGACCAATGTTCTTCATACAGACTCCCCAGGATGTATTTCCTCTCCCAGGAGAACATTACCAGATTTGCATACAAGGGGGCACAACTAGCCCCCCATTGCAACACCTCATATCTGCCAGAAAAATTCACCCTCAAAAATGATATAATTATTTTTTAGTATCACTTCCATAAGCAACATAACAAACTTCAGTAGGGACCCCCTTAAAGTAATTTTTTTCAATTAATGCATCTTATAACAATTCCAACCCAACCTAAAAAAACACAAAATAAACTAATAAAATAAAAAAATGGCTTCAGAAAGCAACCAGTAGTTTTAAAGTGTATAAAGTGCTTTTTGTTTAATAAAATCAAACTTCTTCAGATGCAAACATTCAAGGTACAAGTTTCAGTTAAATAAAATACCAGGAAGTGCTTGAGCCTGTCAGCTCACATGCTGTGATGACATCAGCAACAATAGTTAACCCTTCCTGTTCTACACACTATGAAAAAATACTGTTTAAAACTAAAACAATGCTGACAACCATGAACAAGGAAGACTGAAGCTATGGTTTAAAAATAAAGTATGCTGATGGGTATACTTTAAACAACAAAAACAAATAAATATATGAAATAATAAGGTTACCTATAAGGAATTACTATTACACTGCTGACATTCTACACTACAAACTTTTTTACTACAGCATCTCATACTGGTTCATAGCTAATCGCCTAGCCCAGAAAAATAACTCAGCTGGCAGTTTGAGAAAAAAATTTAAGCACCATTAACAGTGGTTAAAATTACCATGAAAGAAATTAACTTGATGTTGGGTACATAATTTTAACTGGCTATGATGACCATAATACTAAATCTATAGCATTCATACTATGGTATGCCATTCACTTAAGTCCGCCATATGGCATTCATTATATAAAAATAATATAAAAATATATAAAAATACAGAATCTAACTATGTCCTTTAAGGAGAAATAAGGCTGAATATCCTGATATCATATTTACTAATGTAAGTTACTATTAGAGATAAATATTATTCATGATGTTGTTGTTGTTGTTGTTGTTGTTGTGTCTTTCGGCTTTTCCCAGTAAGGGGTCATCACAGTGGAACTCCGGTCCGCTAATGATTGGCAGTAAATTTTTACATGCTGAGTTGCCGGCCCTGACGCACAACCTTCAACGAAGGTACACCCATTCACGCATGTCTCCACACAGAAGACGCTCTAGCTGAGATTCGAACAGGATGTCTTACTGTGAGGCAACAATGCTACTGCAGCACCACCACCACAGTTACATTAGTATAAAATTAATATAAAAATTATTTTTTGTGTTACATAGCTAGAAGGGAGATTCTGTCATCTAGTTAAACTTTTTGATTTAAGTAGACATCTAATCAAGCACGTCATTAATACCTGGGTAATAATATGCATTGAGGTGAATTTGCTATTAAAGTTCAAGTTCTTCAAGTCTTAGGGAGATGGGACCACCCCTTATGTCATATTTGGCATGGTCAATAATCTTGAACTTAAATTTATAGTTTGGAAATATTCCTATATGTTCAGCCAATGCATTCTCCATTTTCTTTTTATTGATAGCGTACTGGTACACTCGCTCCTGGAGCATAAGCTCAGTCTTGCCTGTATAAAATACTGGGCAAGACTGGCACTTCGCTAAATACACTATTAATTTGGCATTACAATTGTATCTGTCTTTTACTCTAAAGACATGGTCATTCACTTCAAATGTGTTTCCTACCTCAATGAATTTACAAAAGTTGCAGGATATAATATTCATCTCTAATAGTAACTTATGTTAGTAAACGTGATACCAGGATATTCAGCTTTAATTCTCCTTAAAGGTAATACCTAAATGTTACAAGAAACAAAATAAGCAACAAAACTGCTACAACAATAAGCTTTCATTTAGGCATAAAACTAAAGTACTATCCTTTGTACTGACCATTGGTATGTGTTGGCCTGTAAAATCTGATGTGTGTCCCGAAAATGTCCCACTTTGGTCATTTGAAAAAGTGGCAACCCTACCAATGGTCAGAGCATTCGCTCAATATCTGCCCATTCGCGGTCCAAGTCGTTCTTGTCTGGATGGCCCAAAGATGAACGGGTATTACCCGGATCTACCTACCATGTTATGAAAGATAATTATTTGCGTGTACCTATGTGCATGAAGTACAGCATGTAGAAGATCAAAAATGCTAGGGTCATCCTCACAACCATATTGTTTCCAGAGATATGTAATATACGCAATGGGTTCTGTTGTCTGTGCCATGGGCCATCAACCAGAGAAGGGATGGATGGTGTGTGTGTGGAATATAGGGGTGGGGAGTGACGGGTAATGCAATAATTTGCCAAGGGGAGACTGGGTCGGATGCACAATAGGTGAACTGGAGGTGTACGAGGGAGCAGTGAGTGAGTCAGAAAGAAAACGAAAGGACAAACCTTCACATCCGCAATACAACCTGACAGGCCATACTGTAGAACACACATATATGTGTGTATATATATATATATATATATATATATATATATATATATATATATATATATATATATATATATATATACATATACACACACACACACACATACACACACACATATATATATATATACATATATATATGTGTGTGATATATATATATATATATATATATATATATATATATATATATATATATATATATATATATATATAAATATATGTATATCTACAGAACAAACATGGGAACAAGAAAGCATTCATAATGGATGCGAAGGAAAACAGCAGCGGAACACCCATATTATCTAGTGTTGACATATTAAGCTGGCCAGAGCAGGCAAAAATCCCTGTGTCTCTAACCACAGGTAGGATGCTAAAAGTGGGAGCAACCTTGTCCACGTGCTAAATCTGACTTTCAAATGGGTACAGGGCAGTCCCGGTCTCCAGTTGGACAAGCCTAAACCTGGATGATCACATGAACACCCTGACAATCAACCACACATATGTACCAGGACTATAGGCTTTGGAGGTCTGAATATACCTTTAGTGAGTCAACATGCGGCATGGGTCCAGAGCAGTAGGGAATGGCACATGTGTAGTAGTGCGGTTTTCCCAACAGGAAAATGGATGTCTGCTGTGTTACTGAAGTGTTGAGGTGTGCGTTCTGGTAACTATGAACCATGGGTATACATATAAATGAAGCAGAACACCAATAGTGTAATGGTTAGAGCATCCGCCTAACAAACAGGCATTCACGGTTCAAGTTTGACTATAGCACATATCATTTTCCTTGTGGAATGAATGTCGTTCTGCTGTAAAGCTGACATTAAAACATGTAAAAGTGAATGTGAGTATCGTATGGGACTATTAACCAGATCCCTTCAATCAAAGTGGTACTGTCATAGTGAATAAGGCACAAGTAAGCACAAATAAGCAGCAGTAAACATATGTAACACACAGTAAGCATATGTGAGTGCGCCTGCGCGGGTGTAAGCAGCGCCCAGCATAGTAAATGTATATATGTATGTACAGATGTAATATATATACATATATATATAAATATACATATATATATATATATATATATATATATATATATATATATATATAAATATATATATATATATATATATATATATATATATATATATATATATATATACACACATACACACACATATATATGTATGTGTGTGTGTGTGTGTGTGTGTGTGTGTGTGTGTGTATATATATATATATATATATATATATATACATATACATATACATATATATTTATACATGTATATATATATATATATATATATATATATATATATATATATATATATATATATATATATATATATATATATATATATATATATATAAAGAATGAACATTGTAACAATAAAGCATACACAAGGGATGTGAACTCACACCACAGGCAGGGTTTTACCAGTGTTAGTAACATCGCTGAATTGTTAAGTCAACTTTACACACAGACGGAAAGTAGTCCATGCTGGGGCTACCACAAATTGTAAAATGGAAATGGCCATAATCCATAACCCCAGGAAGCACAGGTATGTTCAAATATTACAAATATTATATGTTAAATATTAAATGGCTGGA
>NC_056732.1:831981074-832113574 GCF_019279795.1 Protopterus annectens
ACTTTACTTTTTTGCATAAATAAAAGCTTATTCTAGTAACATTTGAATTGCTTATGCTACTTCACATAACATATAGATGTTTCATATATAAAATTACTGTTTTATGCAACTATTAAAGAAACTTAGGAAATATTTTTGTCCTGAAATCTCAGGACATTTGCTATGTCTTAATTTTTTTCGCAGGACACAACTGCCTAAAGAGGGACTGTCCCTCGCAAAGTGAGACAGGTGGTAACCCTAAAGTCCCACCTTGGGCAATTGAAAAGGTGGCAACCGTATAATAGGTATGCGGTGGCATGACTCAGCTGACGGATGTGAGTCCCAAAACCCAATTACTTGTCTGTATTGAAGAGTCTCAGTTCTCATGTATCAGCCAGATGGGAGCAGATTGTAAGAGGAACACACAAATAATATGATTAAATCAATGGACAGGCCGACGATTCTGTACAGTTGAACGGCATGCTGTCGCCTAATGGGCAGCCATTCCTGATACTGTAGGCATGCAATCTGATGTAATAGGCATTACAAGGTAATATTGTGGTCCTCGCTCCCACCCAGGAGTGTGAGTGTCAGATGCAAGCATCAATGTCAGTGCATTTGCAAGTGCTGGAGCAAGCGGGTGTAAGCCTGTTTGGCTACCAGTATGCGAGTATTGCACTGGTAAAGCAATGTAGAGACTAACCGAGTGTAAGAAGCTGTAACCAGAGGTTAGCATTGCTTAACACTGTGCAAACCCACGCACACCCGCTCACAACTGCTTTAATGTGCCTTACTCCCTCCGTATCCAATGGTCTTGCTCTGCCCTGCAACCAAATAAACATCCTCTGCAAGGCTTGGAACCAGGACCCTGCACACACAGCTAATGTGATTTACCAATACGCCATGGCAGATATACAGACAATGGACAGTACCACAAACATATCATGCAGCGCAGTCATTCAACAGTATAGGAATGTATCCCATCATGTAGATGTATATGTGAGTGTTTATGTCCAGCATATAGGTACATACATATATAGAGATATATCAGGAACATACCATGTGGCAACAAAGCATTACAAATGGATGAAACGGGAAACACCAGCGATGCCTGTATTATGTAGTGGTGTTGTTCTATGTAATCTCAAGACTCCCTCAGACAGACATGTGTTATTCATACACACAAAACAGTTGTACATTGGCTGTATACATCACTCTGTGCATGTAATGTACATTAATGCAATAGTACCTGTCCAAACATTATGTGTGAACAGTACTCTTGCAAGGTGCTGTGTGCAACATCATCATCATGATAAAGGTAAATGGGGTAACCATAGAGGGACTGGTAGTGTTGTGTGTACAATGGGGTCATCCTCATCACATGTACCCGGACCATTTAGGAGTGATGTGCGTACCAGGATCGTGCACCTGAGGGACAGGGGTGAGGATAACAGGAGTATGTTGTGATGTATATTATAAGGGTTACATGTCCAGTGGGCATGTGTGTGAAATAGACAGCTATGTATAGGGCAGATGTTGTCCTAGGAGCCGATTGGCCTTATATTTCTGTAGGTGAGGGTTGGATGTGGGGGAAGGAGTGTAGGTATGGCCATGGAGGATAGGTAGGGTAGGATCACAGACAAGACAGCATACAGGGTTTGTATATAACACGTGGGGGGATACACCTCGGACGGGGATGGGTGTTTGACATTCACAAGCTCATGGGAACAGTGGGATGGAAGACCCCAGCCATGGGCAGCTGCCACTGCACCTAAACAGCTGCAAAGGAGGCAGTGCTGGGGGCTGTCCAGGAGAGGCAGCATCACCCTTTAAATGTGACACTCTGCCCTTGAGCTTCCATATCTGGCTTCGGAACCCCTTAGTGAGCCCCTAACGCAACACGTCCGGGACCGCATGACAGCAGACATGTACCTGTCTGGTCCTTCTTCCAGGGGGGACATGTCCCATCCTCAGTGGTGGTACTACCAGAAGGTGGTGCAGAGCCAACAGAGGTTGATGTCCAAGGCTGGGCCCCAGGTGTGCTAGTGCCCGGTGCCATGGTCAGCTGAAGTGGGACAGGAGGTTTTGCTGGGACCTCCGAACCCATTCAGCCTATGGTGTTGCAGTTTAAACCCACATATGGCTTAGTGATAGACAACATCATACAGAATTACCTACAACAGTATGCATAGATATCACCATTAACTCAACACAACAGATGGTACCCATTTGCAGAGGGAGCACAACACATGCATATATACTGCATGCCATCTGTACAATGTGTAGTAGACATGTGACCTCAGCTATGAACAGTTGCCCATTATTGGCTTGTCACTGGGAACCCCAGTAAGTGTCTGTCATACAACTGTTTCATTTGACATATGTCCAGTCAGGGGTGCGATGGCCGTAACACATCCCTATCATCATGTACTGTCTGCAATCCTCACACTATGCTCCTGCTGTGCACACATGTGTGTTCATTGTGTAACACAGGAAACAAATGGTTCCACACACTGACCAGTTCACAGATGACTCTATATATGGTGGTCCCTAATGAACAGAGTACTGTCATGTCTGTATTAAAACATGGAGAATAGCCATTACCACACACCACATGTTAAACAGTCAGTAGTCTCAATGCAGCATAGCTACACTTACATGCTGTAGTCATGTGTGGCACATCACCCTCCTGCCTTTAGGCTATTTCCCACTGTGTATGATGTTTGAGGTACATCCAGATATCATCTGTGATGCCGTTTCAGAACACCACATCCAGGTACCACTCACAATGACTATGATGGCCAAATACCAACATGTTTTCCCTATATAGTGTACTGTGTTTATCATGCAAATGGCTATAGGAATACCATCACAGCTGTTCCATATGCAATCAACTAGATGAGGACTGCAATAGGTGCAGAGGCCATCACCTGATCATGTCCATCACTTACAATACACATGCTGCTGCTGAGCAGGTGTACACCTTCACATCCACCAGAGAGTGTGTGGGTGGGACAGGCAAAGTACACCACAGAAAGGCTTGGAGACTTAATCCTAAGCATCGTCTGCCACACACCAAACAGTACAGGGGTCAAACCCCTGACTAGTCATTACTATTACATGTGCATGACATTGCTACATGTGCCACAAAGGCAACATGTTGCTGTGCTGTAAGAACATATATGTGTGTAGGTGAGCGACATCTGCAACAGAGATATAGTAGACATACATTAGGTGTGGCACACATGGCTGTCCATGTGAACGGATGCCATTGTCTCCACAAACACACTCTCTAATGGACTCACATTGACACTCTTTGCCAGGGCCACAAATACACAACCTAACTACTTAGTTTGCCACACTGCAGTAATGCACAGGACTGCATGCACCACAGGGGATATCTGGAGATTCTATGGGCTAGGGCATGTGAAAGTGTTTGACATCTGTTGGTATGCCAACGAGGGTTATACTGGGAGTGACTGGTTGTAAGCATCATAACACACATGCAGACACAAGGTGCCAATACTGACATGCATGTATGCATTGCTTCATGGGTGTGTAGTGGTTGGCTGTGCAACATGGCTCTACAAGGCTGGGTGAGGGGTAATCCTTGGCATCGTGTCACCCAACAGTGGTGTGCAGTGTAGTACAGGGGTGTCGTGTCTACAATGTCCGACACAGATGGGTACTGCATGATCTGCCCTGACATCCTGGTTACCAATGTGTATGGCCATAGCTTTGCAATGCATTCCATGTCTGTGTTTGATAGTCCTTCACATGGACATTGCATGGGATGTGCATGTCCCACAATACTGTACAGTGACATGTACAGGTGTACCTGGTTTGGCAGGCACATGTTGTGAACACAGACTGTTATCCCCCGATATGCCAATACTGGCCTGGTGTGGTGAAACCTGCTTATAGTGAGCAGGTCAACCCTGCACCTACATTGATAGTATGATACAGGTATTCCCTGGTGACAGTGGCATTGGTCCATACAGGGCACATGTGTATGGCATTGTATGGCCTCTGTGGATCACATTTGATGGCACAACATATGTTGCAGGCATCCAGTGGGGAACATAGTGAAAGCACAATGTCCGCAAATATGTGCCTATCGTACCACTGAACAGGGTGCCATGTCCTCTGCAGCCCACTGCATTCACACCATGCCTACTATCTGTCATCAGTGTGCATGGTACTAGCAACATAGCGGGATATCCTAGGCAAATGTGTTTGTGCATGGCACATGGGTGCAGGACATATACCGGGTACTAGTAGGGTTGCATACTTTGTTCACCAGGCCTTTTGCCAGATGTAGGGGTATGGCTTGCCAACACAGTCCCGTGGCTGACTGACAACTGTACTCCTTGTGAGGTGGCCAATGTGTCATAAGATGGACACCATATAGGAAAACTACAAAATCCGCTTCCCAACATGTCCAGTGGTTTAATACTCACAGCCACTTCTACACAGGCTCTGACAGACAAACACACACACTTGCCATGTCCTGTATATGAACCCCTACTTACCGTATCACACTGCAACAATACGCTTTTAGGGCACACGCTACGGCGGATACTGGGTTATAGCACACCTACAGGTGTACACCTAGGTGGGTGACAACAGCAGGATTGACAGGTGGTCATCGATTTGTACAGAGAATGCATACTCTACAAAGCATTGTACTTGTCTCACGCAGGCAGACACACACACACACACACACACACACACACACACACACACACACACACACACACACACACACACAGTTGGCAAGACTGGGATTAGAACACTGACCTAACTACTTTAGCACACTACAGCATTACGCAGTCACAGAACACACTACCCAGATTACTGGGTTACAGTACTCCCAGAGGTGTATTTCTAGGTGGGTGACATCATCAGCCTTGCCAAAGGTGGGTATAGGAATGGTATGGAGTGTGAGTAGTCTAAAAGCATTATTCAGTCCTCAGGCAGACGAGGACAAACACACACAAACACACACACAAACACACTTGGCAAGTCTGGGAGTAGAACATCGACCTAACTACTTTATCACACTACAGCATTACGCAGTTACAGAACACACTACCGACATTACTGGGTCACAGCACTCCCAGAGGTGTATTTCTAGGAGGGTGACATCATCAGCCTTGCCAAAGGTGGGTATAGGAATTGTATGGAGTGTGAGCAGTCTAAAAGCATTATTCAGTCCTCAGGCAGACGGGGACAAACACACACACACACACACACACACACACACACACACACACACACACACACACACACACACACACACACACACACACTTGGCAAGTCTGGGAGTAGAACACCGACCTAACTACTTTATCACACAACAGCATTACGCAGTTACAGAACACATTACCGACATTACTGGGTCACAGCACTCCCAGAGGTGTATATCTAGGTTGGGTGACATCATCAGCCTTGCCAAAGGTGGGTATAGGAATTGTATGGAGTGTGAGAAGTCTAAAAGCATTATTCAGTCCTCAGGCTGATGGGGACAAACACACACACACACACACACACACACACACACACACAGACTTGGTAAGTCTGGGAGTAGAACACCGAACTAACTACTTTATCACACTACAGCATTACACAGTTACAGAATGCACTACCAACATTACTGGGTCATAGAACTCCCAGAGGTGTATTTCTAGGTGGGTGACATCATCAGCCTTGCCAAAGGTGGGTATAGGAATGGTATGGAGTGTGAGTAGTCTAAAAGCATTATTCAGTCCTCAGGCAGATGGGGGCAAACACACACTTGGCAAGTCTGGGATTAGAACACTGACCTAACTATTTTATCACACTACAGCATTATGCAGTTACAGAACGCGCTACCGAGATTACTAGGTCATAGCATTCCCAGAGGTGTATTTCTAGGTGAGTGCATCAACAGCCTTGCCAAAGGTGGGTATAGGAATTGTATAGAGTGTGAGCAGTCTAAAAGCATTATTTAGTCCTCAGGCAGATAGAGACAAAGCACACACACACACACACACACACACACACACACACACACACACACACACACACACACACACACACACACACACACACACACACACACACACACACACATGCCAGTTGTGGGAACAGAACACCTGCCTATCTACAGATCACTATTACAATAGTACATAGTTACGAGTTGCACCACACAGACTACACGTTTCAAGGCTGTCACTTATGACCTTCTAGGAATGCAGACATCAACAGAGATGCTGGCAGTTAAGATGTACATACCTGTGAACCTGTGTGTTTAAAGTAGGAATTCATCCTGACCTGGAGTATGCCCATCTGTGGAATGGACGACTACTATCACTATAAAGGATTACGATGGCCATGCCCATACACATAGAGGCACATAACTGACACAAGGTGTCACTGGGCATGCTCACACACTTAGTAACACAGGGCTGTTTGGAATGCACTATATGTCCATCTACACAAGGTTATACTGGGCATGCTCATACACTTAGTTGCAGAGGGCTGTCTGGGATGCACTCTGATTCTAAACACCGAAGGCCACAGTGGCCATGCTATTACAGTTAGACGTAAAGAACACATTGTAATGGACTCTGGTGTTATCGTTGTTGGCAGGAAAACTGTACTACATATATCTGACACTGGTCTTATACACAGCGTGTGCTGCTGTCCATCACCTTAGATGTACCATTCTATACCAAGCACAATACTACCACTCACAGTGACGTCTTGCTAGGAGTGGCAACTGCTTGACCAACACAATGAGCCAATGTCCTGCTGTAATTATGAGGTTGTCCAGTGTTTGTCATTCTGGGGTGACATGACTAAAAGTAGACAGGCCTTTGTCACATATCACATGCATCCATGATTCAAGGGAATGGAGATAATACCTAAGTCACATTTGCCCATATAGTGCCATTCCAAGGCAAATGTCCTAAACACAGGATAACACCCTGAGACCTAGAAGACAACTGCATTGTATGCTTATGCTAAACAGTGCTAGATGTGTAGCATCTGTAATCACAACTGCTCACTGTAGATCCAACAATGGGAAGTACTGACATCTGTGCAGTGAGGAACACCTCACTGAAGGCTCTGTAGTGCACAATAGCACTACCACCATATACCTCAGAACCAGACATGTGGGCCATAACACATGTACGGACCGCTCCAGATGGTGGTGTCCCCACGTACATAGAGGCCACCCACATGTACTGACCGGTTCTCCCAAAAAAGGCATCACAGATAAGCCAGGTGCAGGACACAGTGTCAAATGCTGCATTCTAGGATGTAAACCTCAGACACCACCATGCCCTCAGACCACCAACACACAACCATACATGTGGTAGGACATATAGTAGTATGCCACCATGTGACCCTTGACCAGTGGACTGTACCAAGCTCTACATCAACTGTGCAGAGTACCCATGTACTGACACAGTTGCATCATGTGTTATGTAATGCAATGATACCACTGTCTGTAACTAGGTCAGCTGTACACATACCAGGGGCCCTCGGTTATTTACAGCATTAGCAGATGAATGTTGCTGTACACCAGTAAACACCCTCATGTTTGGATATGACATACATGTACCTGTCCTGGATATGTACATGTCACACACATACAACATATATGTAAATAGCATAGCTGTTGTTACACACATGCACATGGAATGCAGGTCCATGGCTGCTGAATGCTAACAGTACATAAGGTGTGATATCAATGTTGACAGAGGTAACATTCCCTCTGTACCGGTCACCCATTACACCTATCATATCATACAACGGTCCATGTGTCATGTATGTCATTACACATGTCCACCAATTGCAATACCTACAAACATGCCCAAATGACAGGATTGTAGGACCCACACACATGTACATGTAGTGGTGTGCATTCAGATACCATGCGTGTGCAGTTGCTGATGTATGCAGGTGATGTGTATCTTAGTACATCATGCGGATGCAATGCAGACTCAACATTGCCAACTGAATATGGTGATATGCTGAAAGTATGGAAAGATGTACCTCAGGTATGGACAGATGTGTGGAAATAACTAAGTGGTGGGGCATCTTTGCAGATGGATGTTTGCTGAGGACAACTCACAGGTGTGTCACAAGCAGTCCTACAATAGCCTGTGTAACCGGTAAGCAATGGTTTTGTTAATTGAAGGGCAACACACACAACATAGACAGCAGTCACGGTGACATCAAAGGTAAATCACTTGACACCTGTAACAGTTAAGACCTCCCGTGTGCATATATCAGCACAATTACCAAAGGAAGCATCAGTACACATTGTAATGTGTGCAATACTGCTGTAAGTCTGTCATACATATCATGAGCTAGGCAGGTGTTTGATTCCCAGTACTGGCATGTGTGGTTGTGTGTGTGTGTGTCCATATATGTCACGTATGGTAGGGAATACATCTCAATTGTTACTCACTCTCCTGTACACTGTTGTAGACATCTGTACAGACTGCAATGTAGAAAGCAGTACATAGGCAGGGGTGTGTATCTCACACATGTGAGGTATCTGTATGCACGTGACATAGGTGTATTCAATAGTGAATGCCACAGTGTGTGTGTGTGTGTGTGTGTGTGTGTGTGTGTGTGTGTGTGTGTGTGTGTGTGTGTGTGTGTGTGTGTGTGTGTGTGTGTATGTATGGCTGTCTGGTCCCTGGAGTGAGGATGTATGTTACCATAGTGAACTGATAAGACCCCCCCCCCATCCAGGTGATGCAATCTACTATCCGTGTTGATGTCCCCGATCTTAGGCCATACTGACTACCTGTACATGTGTATTCTCTGTGGTGCGTCATCTAGGTGCACAGTACTTTAATGATGATTTGCACATAGGCAGGGGTCCTCACCTCAACAGTAGCAACTGTGTGTGTGAGTGTGTGTTACTGTGTCGGTGAATCCATGAGTGTGTGGGTGTGTTACTGTGTCACTGAAAACATGTGTGTCAATACCTGTGTGTGTGGATGCAGTTGTGTGTTCGCATCCTGTCATGAGAACATGTATTACTGCTTTCCAATGAGGCATCATACTTCCCACTGGCCTCTACCCTTGTCATCAGCTAGACCGCTCTCTTACCTCACCACTCCATGTAACTGTACCTGTGATGTCACCCAGTATGGATGTCACGTCTGTAGCCACAGTAGCTTAATAAACAGCTATCATGCTCTTGGATCAGTAGATGTGTTTGGAACATGGGACATTCTAACTGTGATGTGGAAGCTACAAGGTGCATGTTGGTATTTTCATACATACCTGTGAGTAATCCACATTTACATATGGGACATCCACCGGCACATGTAATTAAACCTGAAGGAGGAAAGCAGAACATCATGACCAACATGCAGTTACTGTTGTTACACAAGACACATACTGTTAACAGTATGAAATGCATTGCACACCTGTACTACATGGTATGTCTGCTGCCTGTCAACAGTACACAACAATTGTAATCTACACTTATCCTCCTAGACTGTTCACCCTGTGCATCAGACCTTATGAGCATGTCCCTGCACCGATGGTGTGGATGACAGGGATGTGGCACAGGCATCATCATATGCACAGGGTGATAATGTTTGCCTGAGGCCTAGGCTGCACCATTGGATGACATCATGTGCATGGGTTAGGGCCTTTGATCTAATTGTGTGTGTGTGGATGTTATGCATGTGTATGCTGTGGTGCCCTACATATGTTTCTGGTGTGTGCGTGTATGTATGCACACAGTTCTGGCATATGTCTGGCATACACAGGGGTATTATTGACAGCTCCGGACTGTACAGGCCAGGTTTTACAGTTCACGGTGTCTGGCCACAGCCACGTGACCTGTGCCTGCCAGGGGTTGCATGGGCAGTACCAGGCAGAGGTGCAGATTGGGTACTGTCTGATGACACATGTCCACTGGAACCGTGTCCCTGTTGGGACCATTTAGGGCCACATGCACGTGGCCTGCTGTGTCATGGTGTGGACAGCACAGCACCAGCTGCACTGCTGCTGCTAACACCACTAAGGGAGCGGGCATGTGAGGTAGCTCATTCACATAGACCTGAAACAGGTGATGTAGTAGGCCTACGTCCACGTACCCGACGCCTCACTCCTACCAGATGTTCCAACACAGATAGCTCATGCTCGCTGATTGTCATGCCATAGTTAAGTACTCCAACTATGTCACCCAATTGTCTATCCAAAGCTTCAGCAATCTGCTGTTGAGCATTTACCATTGCCTGAATGCTGCTGTTTAAAGAACAGACAGTAGCCCTCTGAAGCCTCTGATCTTCTCTGTTGTGCCATTCAGCACGTGCCTGTGCCTCTATCACAGCCTGAAACATGCATCTGGTGACACCAGCTGCTGCTCTCTGTCTTGCAGGGGCATATTGGCCAGAGGTCCTCCTATGAGCACCACTGGCCACATGCCTGTGTGGGACATCACCAGTCTGTTGGCTGACAACATGGTGTGCAGGCACACCTTCCTTAGCCCCCACACTTTCCTGTTCCAAGCTACCACATGCCAACTGTACTTCCTCTATGGCCACTGGTGATGGGGTAAGTGTAGACATGAGATCTGTGTGCGTGGATGAGGGGGGTATAGGTGGAATGGCAACCAATGGCACATATTCAGCCCCTGACAACCCTGCCTGTGCCTCAATCATATGTTCATCATCACTGCTAGAGTCTGTGGGGACACTAACATCAGATGGACCGCAGGAGGGGAACGCACCTACATCACCTGTGAGGGGCAGACAAGAACTGTACATTACAATCTATACAATAGACACAGACACACATACACACACATACACACACACTCACACACACACACACACACACACACACACACACACACACACACACACACACACACACACACACACACACAAACAGACACATGCTATGGCACCCAACATGCATGTGATATGACAGAAGGCATGCAACATGCATGTGATATGGCAGATGGCATGCAGCGCAGACAATAATAGTGATAGTTATCATACATCCCTGGGTTGCACACAATAGCATGCATGTGTCATAGCAGAAGGCATGCAAATTACACAATCATAGTAATAGTTAGCATACATTCCTGTGTTACACCATGTAGACCAGCACAGGTTAAGAGTACACCTGCCTGATGTGTGGCATATGACCTTGACAATCACATGTAGTATGACATGTGATCTGCTGATGTGTGCAATGACATGCATATATGTTTAACACAATGGAGTCCTGTCAAATATACAGTGGGGTAATGGTGTCCCAATGCAGTGTTGTTTGTCCTCCCTACAGATATACTGCACATTTAGCTGATGTGCATGGCCATTGCAGGGAATCATGAGGCATCCCTATTGCTATACAGTGTGAGTTGCAGACACAGTTCATAGCCATGACTGTGTTCAGATACAATACATATATACTGTGGAATGTGACCCACGTCACTGAGGTGTATACACACTAAACCATGAGGTGGAATGTGTGACACAGGTCACTGAAGGGTATACGGATGACACCCCTGCACATCTGTAACCATATTGCTGCTGCCTGGCAGCTATGGCCAGACATGGCAAACCCGTCGGTACACCATGTCCCACATGACATCTGTGTACCCCAGATTTTTTGCTGGCTCTTGTTTTGCTTTTCCCCACACATACACACACACACACACACACACACACACACACACACACACACACACACACACACACACACACACACACGAGGAGGAAGGATGGCATTGATATCTGACACCAGCAAGGGGAATGTACTGTATCTGTGGGCTGATGTGGATACTGTACAGGTGACTGCTGTCATGTCGTGACACACACAAGATGTTCAACACATCTTATGTGGCGGATTGATGTCATGCCTACACAAGTTGTGCACAGGCCCGTAGGATGTCTAGTGTTCCACATCTGTAATATAACTATTACTCAAAGGCCATAGTTGGACAATGTGGAGCCAATGTATGACAGGGTGTACACACAAGCACATCACGTCTACTGTGTATGTTGCTTCATGTCTCTGGCCAACCTCCATGGCCATGTGTGTACATGTGTTGGTCAAATTATTGTGATGGGCTTCTATTTCACATGTCTGTGTTATCCCATATGGCATATACCCATAGATATCATATGCTCCACTGACCACAGGGTTATGCAGACAAAGGGTGGTATGTTTGATATGTGGGATATGTTTTTCAGGATAGTTAGGCAGTGTTGCAGCCAGCTCACTAGATGTCATGGACATGTCAAGATAGCACATCACATTGTGTGACATTCATAGCAGGGCTATGATCCACACCAGTAAATCCTGTGGGCTGGCCATACTACAGCTCACTGTGTAGTACTGTTTGTATTCCCCACATGTGTAGTTCTGATCTGTAGTACATGTCCCTATAGTGAACATCTCCTCCACCATTGTATGCACAGCTGTCCACACATCTGGCAATGACAGTTTGTGAGGTTTCATGTTGGTGTTCCACATAGTTTGCAGGTATTGCACATGGGTAGCCATTGTGATGCATTGCAGGTCCGACCTGTATATTGTGACAGGACCATACATTATGTGTACATGTGGTAAATGGCAACATGGCAGATAGATCTGTGCATTAAGATGCCTGATAAATAATAACAGTCTCACCTGCAATGGACTGCTGTCGCAGTGGAATGCCAGAGGTACCTAAATAGGAGTAACACAGCAGTATGATCATTATCCACGCCTGTATGATAGCTACAGGGTGTAATGTGCATGTTAACACATACACCAGTACAATAGACTATACTATGGAGTATGCACATGTGTGCATACACAGAGTAGCATACTATAGTATGCAGCATGTGTGTATACATACCTTGAATATGATGTTACATTACATATTGTACAGTGATACATGTAACTATATGGAATATAGTTGCTATAGATGCAGTAGTGACTTACCAGGCAAGTCCAGGCTCAGTGGTTGAGAGACACCCACCTTCACAATATCAGCTAAGGCTTGTGGATGTTGCTCTGCAGGTGTCTCCAGGTTGGCCAGTAGCTCCTCGGTACATGTGAGTGGCGTCTGGTTTGGTGGCCCACTACCAGTTGCACCTTGTTCCATGACGATTGCATTCACACACTGTTTCACCCATCTAATGAGGTCTGTACAATGTCTGTGCACCTGCTGGCATGTGCGATTGTGACCACCCACATCATTAACCCTCCTGCAAAGTTCCATCCACAGGGCATCCCACTGCTGTGCATCCTGTGGCACATGGCTGAACAGGATATCATGATTGTCATGTAGGTATGGGATGAGGGCCTCATCCTCCAAGTGGGTATAAGGGGGTAGCCTTGCACGCGGCATACCTGGAAGACATAATGATGGAGACAGGTCACAGTAACTCACAGAGACATACAGAACTACAGCTGAACATACATGTGTACCACATTTGTTATGATTAAATAGTTGTCTTTGCAAATCTACATGACACTGACACCACTGACATGTTTGTGTCACACACATTTGACACTCATTGATGACTGGATATTATTACCATATATGTGTGTGCATCACCTGAGTACATTGCTCATACTCCATGTGGATGCTGTCTTGATGTGGGTATGTCTGTTTGCGTGTACTGGTGTTTTTACCTATCAGCACATGGCTGGATGTGTTCAGATTAATGCAGTCAACCTTGATGCTGTGTATATGTCACATATAAAGACTTACACTGCCTTAACGGTATTGACCTCTGACCCTGTAGACTTGCTCACAGAAGGTTTTACATGTATGTGTTTTGCCATATACATCTACACGGCACTGTACAGCAGTTCAACATCCTGCCATGTATCACCTGTGTTGCACATGCGATACACATGGGACACTGGCTAGCCAGATGGTATTTGCAGGGATGGATATCAACTATAGCATGTACCGTCAAAATCAACTAGTAGGCTATATGCCCTGGGCCATGTATGAATCTAGGATGAAAAGTTACCTAGCTGTAGCTGACAGACAAGTCTCTGGGGCCAGATGGAGCAGTGCCACATAACTGATCCACAGGGTTAATGATACATTTACCATGCGGTCATCACACCATGTCTGAGAGGGGGGCAATGTGCAGCTTTGCTGGACAGGAATGCATAGTATGGCAGGACTATGTAAAGTGTATGGGACAGGGATCTGTCCAGCATGTGGTGATCCTAGTACTAGGAAGGTGGATGTCCATCAAGTATGTGTTTGAGATTAGGGTGTGTACGTGTAGCATGTCCAACATCACTGGGTTGGACATGGCTTTATTCAGAGTAGGCATCATGCTACGTAGTGGAGATGGGGATTGGGAAGGCTGGTGTAGCCATCTGAACATGGCCAATACCCCTTATAGGAAATATGTGATCTGATATGTGTCACTTGTGTGTATGTGGCGAGCAACTTGTTTTGCCATATGTGTATGACACAACCTGGGATGTGGACAGGTCCCATACAGCCTGAGTGCACCTTGTACCTGCATAGTTGTGGTTACAGGGGCTCTGTAGGGTACATGGATATATGACTGTGTACCTGTTGGGGGGGCAGTGTGTTTATGTTATCCAAGACCCTATCTGGATTGCTTATTCATGCTCAGCACTTGTTCAGAACTTGTAAGCACTACGTAAGCTACTAATTACTATAACACTCAATCTTCCTCATTACCTAGAGGTAAACAGTTTTTGTACATACTTTTCTCACTTGCTTTGCGTATAACAGCTCTTGTACTCACTTTCCTCACTTATCTAGGGGAAAATAGTTTTATATTCAGGCATGTCCAAGGGTCAGCTCCCAGTGTTCTCTCCTGTCTATCTGATGAATCTGGACATCTTGAAGCAATGTAGACATTGTCTCATGTACACAGACAACCCTCTCCACCTACCACCCAACACTTCAACCTGTGGGAGATGCACTTATCTAGCCAAACTGAAGTTAAAGCTCTCTCCAACCAAGACTGACCCTGACAGTCATGTGGAGAAGGTAAATATTTGCACCACACCACACTCATCACATAGTCTCACTAAATCTACACCACCATAATCCACACATAGTAACACAAAAACATTTGCGGAGGCTCTCAATAATAATCTGTCTAAGCAACAGAGACCTCCAAAGCAGAAACGCAAGCAGCCTCCATCCCCCAACACAACCCCAATGGCACATAGCCCACAGAGTCAGTGTGCCACTCAACCACAGCCAATAAGGCACATCAACGTACCCAACACACTAGTCATAAGTGACTCTATAGTCAGGCACACTGATGTCCCACTCACCAGGCTAAACAAGGAGAAAGTTACTGTCAGCTGCCTGTCAGGTACCAGGATCTGCCAGATAACCCACACACTCAGGTCACTCCACAACAAGTACAAATATGACTCTGTCATTGTCCATGTTGGTGTGAATGACCTGAGACGTACCTCCATGGACTACATGAAAAGAGACACGGAAGAGCTCTCTGATCTTGTAGCCCAGGCAGTTATGACCCTATCCCTGAGCAGCATTCTGCCATCACCCAGAATGATACCACAGTACGAGGACAAAATGATTGACTTCAACAATTGGCTAAGCTTCTGGTGTCATTCAAAGGGGATCCAGTATCTGTCTGATTGGGATGACATGATCAACAGACCTCGATGCTTTGCCACAGGTGGCCTGCACCTGTTGCACCTGGGATTCCGGATACTGACTAAGGCTCTTGCTGCCCCTATAGTGCCTTCTTTAGGCAAGGTTCAAATAACAAATTCTCCATCATAACAGGAACAGGCAAGCATAAACTGAGGGTAATGCTACTCAATGCTGGAAGTCTAAATCTCAAAATACACTCACTTGAGGCACTCCTTGTAATGGAGAACATCGATATCTCTGCAGTGACTGAGACCTGTTTCGAGGCTCCAGACAGCACCCCTGCACTACCAGGCTATAACTCATAGCACACTTTTCGGCCATGTAACCTGGATCGGAACACCCAAGGCGGAGGTATGTCCATATTCATTAAGGATATCCACCCTTCCAGGCTAGTTGCTTAGCACAATGCATCCAAGGTTATACAAGTGCAACTACCTCTGGTCTAAACTGCAATCCAGATCGTAGCTTGCTACAGATCCCCCACCATGCTCCAAGATTCCCACTCCTCTTTTTCTTGATGTGCTGGAAATTATTAGGGTTCAACCAAACACCCTACTAATGGGTGAATTCACCTACCCTACCATTAACTGAGAAAACTACTTGTGTACCAACTCATTAGCTCAACGATTTCTGGAATTCATAAACTCCAATGCCCTTGATCAACTTATCCACACACCCACCAGTGGCAACAATATCCTAGACCTAGGCATTACCAACATGAGTGACTAGTGTTCCACACCTGAAGTCAACTCCTCGTTGGTTCGATCCAACCATAAGCTAAACACCCTTGATATCCACATCCCGCCCCCACCCCCCATTAAGGAAACCACAGTATAATATTTCTACAAAGCCAACTTCATGCTTCTTAAGACAGAAATGGTGAATGTCATGACACCCATGCAGATGGACAATACAGTTACAACTGCTGAATCATACACAGATGCACTCTATAAGCACTTATACAAGTGCATGGATCGTGTTATCCAAAACAGAACCAAGACGCTATACTCCTAATTAAGGAAGCCAATCTGGTGGTCCCCTGCCATAAACAAACTGTACAAGAGAAGGAAGACACTGTTGCAAAAGAGAGTACAATCCCATGCATGGAGGAGCTCCCTGGTCAGCCTCAGTAAGAAGCTGAGATCCCTTATAAGATCCTCCAAAGCTAGCTACAGAAATAAAACTGCCACTAATTCCAAGGACAACCACAAAGCATTCTATAGCTATGTCAAATATCTCGATGTCAACACCCAGATCTGCTCTGAGTTACAGCACAAAGGCACAAACATTACAGAACCAACTGATATTGCCAACATCCTGGCAGATAGGTTCAGTGCTAACTTTCCCCCCCTCTCACCCTCTAAAGGGCCCATATCTATACAGGAAGAATGCATAATCCCTGTAATCACAACTACGCAGGTAAAAGTTGAACTCTCTAAAGCCAATATCACAGCATCCATGGGACCAGACAACATCCCAGGCTGCATTTTACACGAACTTCAGAACAAACTGGCTCCACATCTATGCACCATGTTCAATAATTGCCTAACATCAGGCTTTGTGCCCCCTGAATGGCACACAGCAACAGTTATCCCACTCCACAAAGGTGGCGTCACAATGGACCATGGGACCTATCTCCCTATAGGCCTGACTAGCCTAGTCTGCAAGGCTATGGAGCACATCATCATGGATCTCAGTCACAGAGACATTGGGTACCTCCAAACTTTTGAACCCTCCCAGTTTGGCCATGTTAAGCGCAGACCATGCCTCCTAAACCTTGTGAACTTCTTTGAGACAGTTAACAAGGCGTTAGATGAGGGAAAAGTGGTCCACACAGCCTACCTTGATCTCTCAAAGGCTTTCAACACCATTCCCTATTCTGGTAATATTGACATGCCAATCCACCTGAACATTAACCCCTACATCATGAGATGGTTTGCGAAGTGGCTCATGGACAGAACCCACACAGTGGGAGTTGCATATACCCTGGGTCCGACTGTAAACCAATTACAAGTGGTGTCCCCCAGGGCTCAATCCTAGGACCCCTCATGTTTGGTATATACTTTTCTGAGGTACAGGCAAGCACAGGAGGGCTTTGGCTGAAAAGGTTTGCAGATGACTGCAAACTAGGGGCCATAATTGTTTCCCCCAGATGATACAGACACCCTCCAGAAGGGTAGCACTGAGACGGATACCTGGTGTCAATATCATGGCCTCAGGCTGAATGCCAAAAAGTGCATAGTCATCCCCTTTGGATAAAACTTATTACCCACAGACTAGCACATAGGTGCTAGTCCCCTACATACAGAAAAGGTAATAAGGGATCTGGGAATCCAAGTAGATAGCAATCTCTCCTTCGATAACTATAATGCCAAGGTGGTTAAAATATCCTTCTACATGGCCCCTCTAATCTCTAATGAGTTCGCATCCAGAACAAAGGAGGCCATTGTGCCTCTCTACTCATGACTTATTAGACCCATTAAAGGATACAACACCCCATTTGGGATGTACCTTACAAGACAACTGCAACAGCTTGGAAGACCACAACAGTACCACACCAAGAGGATTACTGACCTCAAACAGATGACCTATGCAGCCCAAGTAAAGAAACTCCAGCTGTACTCGGTTGCATACCGCATACTCACTGGTGATCTCTGCTTGACATACAAGGCCCATGTCCAACCCAGTATTGCCGGATATGCTCCACCTAAACAAAAGCCCCTGAGAGCCACATGCTCTAGGGATTTACACCTAACCACAATGATAACTAGGACGTGCTGGACGGACAGATTCCTGACCCGGAGACTCCCCATGCTTTGGAACATGATTCCAATGTACATCACACAGGGCCCCTCACTAGCACTCTTTAAGAGAAACCTTGACGGGTAGATGGGAGGCAGACATATACCCCAGGGATTACTGCATTGGCTCTGCTGGACAGAGGCACAGGGAACTAATGGCTCTCCTGTTCAGAGGCACAGAGAACTAACCTAAGGGGGTGGTGGAAGCTAACACACTGTAGCTAGGCTTATAAATACCCATGGCAGATAGCCTAGTATCTACCTTTGAACTTATTACATGTCTTATGTGCATGGATAGTTAACTATCTCTTCCATTTTACTTTGCTATCATGCTGATAAACTGTCGGGTGACTACAAGTCATATGTATCCTGTTATTTTGTATTGTAAATGCCAATAGACATAACTAATGTTTGCCTAACATAACAGTAAGGCTATGTAAATTGTAATACATATCTGCCTACAATACTGTACATTAAACAGTTATTGGCACAATACCCCACAATGCAAATCATAATTGCACAGTAGGCCAACCTTCGACATGTTATTCTCAGTAATACACCCATACATATGGCTACTGTTGCAATATATCAACATATTCTATCCCCTATTGTAGCACGTACTTGTTGGACCAACCCTGCCACTGACAGCGGCTGGTGAGGAATTGTTGGGTTCAAAGCCCTTATATAGCATCCCTTGTGGTGTATGCAGTGTTTGCCTTGTGACCTACAGCAGTACACACATAAATACTACAAGCATTACTATGCTCAACAATACATCACTACAAGGTAACTGTTTCCACTATATGCATTGCATACACTTTAAATATTACAGAACAGGTACTACATACACAGACATACTGAGTGTTCTACATACCTTATTAATAACCCGAATTGTTGTTGACTGTTATTTCAATTCTTTTCAGTTTGTGTTTCAATCTTCTTTGTAATGTTCTGCTGGTATATACAGATGGTCTGAATGTGTGATAAGCCATCCATTTATACTTACATATTGGAAACATGTGCTATCCTGACCACCAATTGGTGTTCCAGAGTAGTTAATTAGATGCATATCAGCTGTGCAGCTACACTATTAGCCAATACCATGGCAACAGTGGTGTATAATTGAGTACTCCACTTGGTTGTTGTCCCTTTGCCTTACTTTCGAGGAAGATGGCCTGGATGTGTTGTTTGTGATGTATTTCAACAGCTATATGGAGACAGACAGAGATATATTAGCTTCATGACTACCATGGATTGTGTGTAATGGATAGAAGATGTTGTTCTACATGTGAGTACAGCTGTTATATTTTAGAACATTGCTACTTATGCAGGGTTTGTTTTTACCTGATACTTCTGCAGATGTTTCAGTCTGGCAAGGATGTTTGGGCAGCTTAAGGCTATATGGCTATGCATGAAATGTTAGGTGGTTTACAGTGTGCTCACCAGACATCTTTGGTTTGGTGTACGTCTGTATCATACTGTGCTGTTAATCAGTAATTGGTAACACTTCCCAGTGTACCCACAACCCTCTCAAATGCGATTAGTGCAAACAAACCCTGTAACATCAGCAGCTGTTCCATTGTATAACAGCAACTATTTCACATAGGGCCATGTTAGTGTGTCTCCGACAAGGAATGTTAAGGCTTCTGCAGATGTCATACAGTGAGTGAATGATTTGTGATGTTATTACAGTTCGTATTGTACAAGGTTATCCTGGTTTTCCACCTGAGAAATTAAGACAAGACTTACAGTTTCAGAGAAGTCCTTGGTCAATTGTGATTGTTCTTAACACATACTTGTCTTGCTTTGTGATTGTTTCCAGCCCCTCATACAGGAACCTAACAGGGTCTCTACCCGCTTCGCTCCCCACCCTGCCCCCTATTCCCTCCTGCCCCCAGTGGTCCCATGTTTATTGCACTCAAACCCCTCCCATCTTTCCAATAGCCAACCACAGCGCTAACCCAACACTACCTCCTCCATATTCCCTCTACTATCACACCTCCTCAACTGACATGTACAAGCATACCTTTCCTTTGCTCACTGCATGCACTCTCCTTGCACATCTTACATCCTACCAAAGCTCCATCATTCCCCCACTCAACCACTACCACTGTACTACTACTCACACCACCACCCATGTCTCACCCATACTCAGCTCCCCTCCCACCAGCTCAAGAACCATCCCTATGCACCCCCACATATTCTACCAACTATATTACTCAAACGTAAAGCATCCCTACAACTTAACATAGTAACCCTCCCACCATACCTATTACCCACAGAGAACAATCATAAAATTTCCCTTATAAACAAACACATTCAAAAACTGAAAAAACTAATAATCTTATGCATATCAAAACTAGCCCTAAGTGGAGACATCCACCCCAACCCTGGCCCTACCATCTCCAACCCCAATCCTCATAATCAGACTAGAAATCACAACTTCTCCCATATTACAGCCAATAGAAAGCCAAGTGACTTTCTTCTACTAAGCCTACATATTAGAAGTATATCCAACAAAGTCCATGAACTCCATGCCACCATAGACTTATACTCCCCAGATATAGTCGTCCTGACAGAAACCTGGCTAAAACCTCACATTATCAGTGAGCAAATACTCCCTACAGGTTACGGCATACTAAGAGTAGACCGGCTAAACAAAAAAGGAGGTGGTGTAGCTATAATATTTAAACAACATCTAAACATCCAGATCTTAAAATCATCAGCTCCACAAATAGGCAATGAAGAAATAATATATACCAACCTCAAAATTAACCAAAACAAAACCATCAACATAATTGGATGCTACTTCCCACCTGGCCAAAACATCCCTCCACTAGAAAACCTCCTCAGCTGGTCTACCCACCATCTCCCCCAAGAAACTATCATCTTAGGTGATTTCAATATTGACTGGCAATCCTGTTCTGGCAACAATCCAACCCATCATGTACACCTTCATGGCTTCACCCAACTAGTCCAGTCACCAACAAGGATAAATAAAACTCCAGCAAGCACTCTACCCTGGATTGGATACTAGTCAGTAAGAACCCCCAGTCATATATAACAGGCTGCTTATCAGATAGCCTCAGTGATCACTCCCCAACATTACTACTCAAAAAATACCTGTACCAAGCTAAACCTGTCATCTATCACAAATCGTAAAAATAAACTTTAACCCACTCACATTCATCTCATCCCTCAAAGAATGTAACTGGCATGCTCTAAAGTACCTCAGTCTAGATGACGCAGTTGAATCTTTTAATACTACCGTCCTGAACATCCTTAATTACCATGCTCCCATAAGATTTTCCAGAACCAAAGCACAACCCTCCCCATGGCTACAGAAAACCACTAAGTCAGAAATGAAAAACAGGGATAAAGCCTGGGAGCACTGGCAAAACCAAAACCCTAGCTAGACAGAAATTCCTAGAACTACGCAATAAAGTCAAAAAGCTAATAAAATGGGACAAATTCCAATACTACCAGTCTGCCCTAGACTCCTCACAACACAGCCCCAAACAATTCTGGTCCTCCATAAACTCCATCCTCCACCCAGGTAAAGTCAGTACCCCTCCCCCTAATATCCCTCACTCCTCAGAAAATATTGCTACCTCATTCAACACACACTTCACCCAAACCATACTATCACTAGCTAAATAACACAACCCCCCTCCCCTCCAACCCACACCTTCAACTAGTAATCTCCCCACTGCCTTCTCTTTTTCTCCTGTACCTACCTCCAACATAAAAAAAACTCTTAACTAAACTTAAACCCACCAAACTGGCAGCAGACAACCTCCCAAGTGAATACCTACAAATCGCAGCTGATGCTCTGGCCTACCCAGTATCCATCTTGATTAACCGATCTCTGTCAGAAAGTTACGTTCTTACATTGTGGAAAGTCTCACATATAATTCCCCTCCACAAAGGCGGACCCTCTGCAGAACTAACCAATTACCGCCCCATAGCTATTCTCTCCCCACTCTCCAAAATACTAGAGATGCATACACTCTCAGGTCTCACACTACCTCCTTACTAACAACCTCCTTTCCAGTACTCAGCATGGTTTCCGACCAAACCATAGCACCACCACTGCCTTACTCTCCTTTACAAACACTATCCTTCAGCATAAAAACAATGGCTATCTCTCCTCTGCTACTTTCCTAGACCTATCTAAAGCATTTGACATGGTCCCACACAAACAACTTATCTCTGTCCTCAATAACCTATCCTTCTCGCAATCAGTCACCAACTGGTTTCAGAGTTACCTGTCTGACAGCCAACAATCTGTTGTATGGCAGAATGACATATCTCCCCAACTACCTGTCTCCATAGGGGTTCCCCAAGGATCCATCCTTGGACCCCTACTTTTCTGTTTACACCAATAATCTAGCCTCTGCCACCAAACATGGCACACTCATCCAATACGCAGATGACTCTACCATCATCTGCTCAGCCCAGTCCCTACCCAAACTGCAAAAAGTCACACAGGAAGCCTTTTCCTCTGTTGAAACATGGTTATCCGATGCCCATTTAATACTCAACCCAAACAAAACTAAACTACTCATCTTCCAACCCACCAAACATACTCAAAACAACTCTCACTTTAAAATCACAGCAAAAGACAACACCACTATATACCCAACTGAACACACCAAATTGCTAGGAGTGGAAATAGACAATAAACTAAAAAATTGACATTCACATATCCATGACCATAAAAAAAGTCCACAAAAAACTAGGAGCATTATACAGAAATAAACAATTTCTCACCAAAGCAGCAAAGATTTCAATAGCAAATTCCCACCTTATCTCCACCCTACTTTATGCCTCTCCAGTATATACCAACCTAAGGCAATGTGATCCAAACAAGCTAGAGACCTGCTACAACAAAATCGCAAAATTCGCCACAGGGGCATCCTACCGTAGTCACCACTGTCTCTCACTTGCTGAACTGGGCTGGCTTGAACTCCCTCACCTCCTTCAGTGGTATCAACTCTCACTCACCCACAAACTAGTAAACCATCCACTAAATGTCCCATCCCTCCAGAATCTACTCCAACCCTATTGCACCACCAGACCACTAAGATCCAGCAACAAAAATCACTTGCAGATCACTAAAGCCAATAACTCTGCTGGTGAAACACTATTCTCTTGCGCCATAGCCAAATTATGGAACTCACTCCCACCTACAATTACCTCCGTACCATCATGCACCAACTTCAAAACTTTATTAAAAGTGCACCTAAAAACATGCTGGCTATGCCCTTGCAACTCCCACTCTAATATCACCTGCCCCATCCAACCACTACCTTTCTTTCCACCCCACTAACTACCTTTAGTAAAGCAAGCTCAGATGCTCATAAGCCTAGTACTTATTATACAGCAGGAACTTCTCATTGTTACATTTGTTAATGCCTGTTATGTACTTCATAGATAAAGATTCTAGTTGTCTACTGATGTACTATGTTCTTCATCTGTAAATATGTTGTAAGTAATTTCTATGTTAAATTGTTAATCACTATGTAATCCAAAGTAACTACTGTCTGTTTATTTTACTGTGGAGCTTTTCTCCCCGGGCCTCCGCTGAAAATGGACCCACGTCCAGTCGGGCATTCCCCGTCAACAAATTTAAATAAATAATAAAATAATAAATAAATAAATAATTGTAATTTGTTTGGGTGTGGGGGAGATGTTGGTGGGTGTACATAGCAGATGCAGGTGTGTAGGAACTGCTTTTATACATAATCGATATGTGCATGAGGGTTCCTTCCCTATTTGAACACCTATCTTTTAGTGGACTAATACTATGGTAATTGCAGGCTGATTCATTAAGGCACTGTTAATTGGTTCCTGTATAGCATGCAGGTGGTGTTAGTCCTTGAATCCTTTTGGGAACACATCGGAATGTAATAAAGTGTTCCTACATGAAAGCTGTATGTGTATTTCTGTCATAGGTATTTGCAGTCATTGGAGTTGTGTTGGTGACTGACCCTCTTTGGATAGAGTTGCCAACTTTTCAAAAGGCCATAGTGGGACATTTTCGGGACACACATCAGATTTTACAGGCCGATGCAAACCCACAGTCAGTACAAAGGATAGAACTTTCCTTTTTTGCCTAAATATAAGCTTATTCTTGTAGCAGTTTAGTTGCTTATCCTGTTTCTTGTAACATGTAGGTATTTTAGATACAGAAATAACTATTGTATGCAAATATTACATTACATATGGGGCATAATTATGTCTTACAATCTCAGGACATTTGCCACGTTTAATATTTTTGGTCAGGACACAACTGCCCAAAGAGGGACTGTCCCTCACAAAGTGGGACAGGTGGTAACCCTATCTCATGTCCATAGCACGTATTTGTAATAGTGTATAGGCATATACTCTCCATATCCTTTGTTGATAAAGTTTGGTCATGGCGGAATGTGTGATTAATATGGTCCATGTTATACTCATATATGAACTCTTCAACCGCTGTATACTGGATACCTATGGAATCCCGAACGCACACAATTCCGATGCCCACAGTACCAGGCCCAGACTCCCATAATCACATTATCGACAGCGACAGGCAAACTCGCGAAAGTAACACAAACATGGAACACACACACACGCACACACAGACATACTGCTACCCACCACATCCAAACAAACCATCCTACACTACGTATGAGCAGGTGGGCAAGCCCCCATACACCCCCATGAGGGTAGCTGTGCCCCTACTTTAATATTCTACCTCCGAGATTGCACAAACAGATGCACAAAGCAAACCCACACCCAAAAATTACAGTCCCCCAGGAACACACACAACACTCAGAAAACACACTTACACACACTACAGCCCTCAGAAACACACTTACACACAGTAACCTACCTGAACCGCAACACCAGAAGCACTGACTAAATGTCCCTTAACATCAGGATTTTAAACCTCATGCTTCTGGTGTTTCGGTAATGTGGTCTTTCGGTCTTTAAGTCTCGTGATTACGCGCGTCGGTATGTCAAGCATTCGGTATTTGGTAGGTATCCCATTTATATGTACCTCCATGGTTATGTAGATGTTGTTAACCTATCTATATATCTACATATATATGTATATCCCCATATATCAACATATATCTCTCTCTCTCCCTCTCTCTCTCTCTCTGTCTCTGTATATGTTGATTTATATATATATATATATATATATATATATATATATATATATATATATATATATAGATATAGATATATATAGCATACACCTTTCATTGGGTACATGGTGGTTTGTCCTATTTCCACACATTCCACCCTTTTGTGTTTTAACCTGTCAGAATACACAACTGGCGTTGGTACATCTCAGGTAGCTTAGTGGTAGGTTATTGTGAAGATTGAGTGCACGGTTGCATGTTCTAATCCTGGCAGTGGTAATTTTACTTCTCAGAGCAGGCACTGGTAATGCAAGGGTGATTAACACACATTTCAGTGGTTGTGTGTTCCAAATGTTTATTATTCTGTTGAATACTACCTATATATGCAAGCTCTGGTTAAGTTATACTGTGTAACATGTAAATCATCTCTGACTTTATTGGGATTTGAGCCAGAACTGCACCAGATATTATGCAAATGCTGTAGCCATTACACTATTGACATTAACGTTCCTTCTGCCTATTTCCTATGTCCATGAATCCTATGTGTAAGCTTGGCTACACAACAGGCGAAGCCACCAACACCCAGTGAGCTTCTCGAAATACCGACATAACACATGAATTGGGAGACTGTACATTAACATCCTAACTACATTTGGCATAGCCCCTGACTGATACACTTCAGGGGAAACCTTGATGTGTGACTGGCCAACAGTATATACACCCCTGGGATCATGTGTCCCAGAAACATACAGCCAGGGTGTGGGGGAGCCACTCCAGTTTTATAGCTGCAAGACCTGCTGGGGAAATTGAATGCTGTTGGTTTGTCATGTTAACATACCCTTTTGAGATCACTATGTGCCCCTGTCGCACCCCAGGCTTCAACAGCTTCCAGCAACTCTGCCTGGAATCACTTCATTGGCTATGCTTGATAGAGGCTCATTTACTTCATCAATGGTGCAGGTAAAGCCACCACACTGTAGCTATGCTTCTAAATGCCCTTGGGTAGATAGCCTACTACCTATCTGTGAACCTCTACAGTGCAGGCCATCTCCAACATCATATGTGATTATACAGAGTTTTCTGATCACAATATACAGTGTAACTTCACCATGTAGTCAGACAACAGTTAAGTACAGCAATAGCATACAGACTACTGATACATAATCACACCAAAAGCCTATCTTGGAAGCTAGTGGACATGTATAGGTTTTAGGCTTTGTATCGCTTACCAGTAGGTTACCTGCAGGAAAGATGGGACACAAGAACAGATGGGATACACGCCTGCAACAATGCCATACTAACTTGCATGTGTCAGCCTAAGGCTTTGGAATGCTGGGCAAGGCTATTGGCGCCCCCATGGTGCCGTTTTTAGGCAGGTCTCAGAGGTGAATCTCACCTCCATGAAATGCACAATAGCGGAACCAATGAGGGTTAGGCTACTCAACACCAGGGTTAGTACTCACAACATGCATGCACTCACAGCACCCCTCAGTATGGACAACATCTACATCTGTTCTGTGACTGGGACCTGTATAAGGCTCCTATGAGTACACTGGCACTACCAGACTACAACCTATAACACATATTTCAGCCACTGAACATGGACTGGCACAGACATGGAGGGGGTGTATCCATATTCATCGGGGGTACCTACACCTCCAAGTTAGTGGGCAGCATGATACCTCTGTGATCATCCATGTGCAGCTAACATCAGCCATGACTGCAATGCAAACTGTGAGCTTCTATAAATAACCCTCAATGACCCAGGAGCACCACTACAACTATCTTGGGACAGTGGTAAACATGACAGTCCTACCAGACACCCTGTTATTGGTCAATGTCGGCTACCCTACACTTACCTGGATAACCTACTCGAGTATTCACTTCCAGACCCAGCACTTCCTGGGATTTATCACCTCATATGGCCTGTATCAGTTGGTAGACGGACTAACGAGAGGTGAAAACATACTAGAAGTGGTAATCACTGACATGTGCAACAGGTGCACTACAGCAGAGGTAAACCGGTCACTGTTTATATCTGACCATGAACGATTCACTGATGATTTCTACTCCCAACCACCTCCCCCACCCAAGGAACACACAGTGAATACCTTTCCTACAGCTAAATTCACAGTACTAATGACAGAGGTGGGAGGGTTCACAGCCCCCACACTCAGGGATGACACTGCTCAAGATACAGACAGAATTACGAATGCACTCTATAAGCACGTACAAAGATGTATGGGTTGTGCCATCAATGGTAAACCAGGACTCGCTACTCCAACACAAGGACACCAGTCTGCTGAACCCCTGCATTATACAGGCTATACAACAGTAGTAGGACAGTAGTCCAGAACAACAGCAAATCCCAAGACATGCAGACATCTGTGACCAGTATTAGCAAGATACTTATGTTACTCATGTAATCATCCAAGGCTGACATCCACAGGTAAATAGGCATGGATTCAGACTATGACTACAAAGGCTTCTTTGGCTATGTCAAGGATGTAAGCAGTAACACACAGATTTGCACTTTGCTGGTGCAATATTGCACTGAATATACTGACCCTACTGATATCACCAACACACTTGATGATACATTTGGAACAAGCTTTCACCCCCTACTGGGTCCACAACAATACCCAAAATGTACAGTATCCAAGACATCTGAGACATACAGGTGGTAATGGCCCTTTCAAATGGCATGAGAGAGCAACAATGGAGGCAGATGGTATCCCAGACTGCATCCTGCAGACTCAACAAGACAAAATGACCCCCTGCCTAATATAACAATTCAACATCAGCCTCTACACAGGCTACATGGCCATTCACTGGTGCATGGCAACAGCTATTACACTCTACCAAGGTGGTGACACAACTGACCATGGTAACTACCACCCCATAGGCCTGAGTAGCTTGATATGCACAGCTATGGAGTGCATCCTCATGGCACTCATTGACATAGACAATGGTAACCTCCAGACACTTGACCCAACCCAGGTCACCTTGACTGAGTGCAGATCATGCCTTCTGAACCAGTTTGACATCTTACACCCACCTAGACCTTAGTTGTGGGGTGTGGTAGTTCACACATACTACCTGGACCTCACCAAGGGTTTTGACACCATTCCCCACTCAGGTATTATTTCTACACACACCAGCCAGTACATACACCCATACATCACAGGTTGGTTTGCCAACAGGCTTACACACACAACCCACATGGTAAGCCTAGTAGCCTCCAAGTCCAACTCTTGACCAGTCACAACTGGTGTCCCACAGGACTCAGTCCTGGGACCCCTACTGTTTGCCATATACTTCTCAGTGGTACGGTCTAACACAGGTGGACTACAGTAGGCCGTGTTTGGCAATTACTGCAGACTGGGAGCCATAACTGACAGTCCAGCTGTCACAGACGTCCTTCAAGGGGCCTCACATAGACCAAGTGATGGCCTCCAGCTAAAGGCCACATACTGCATGGTCATTCCATTTTGGGAAGCTACACACACACACACACACACACACACACACACACACACACACACACACACACACACACACACACACACACACACACACACACACACACACACACACACACACACACACACACACACACACATTAACACATGAGTGGCAGACACTATAATTCAGATGATGTAATGGGTATGTTGGGACTACATTAGATAGTGATCTCTCCTTTGTCAGTCATATGTGCGAAATAGTTAGGACATCCATCTGTGTAGGCCATCTGATTACTTAAGGGTTCACATCTAAACAGACTTAGGTTATTGTGCCCCTCTACTCATCAGTCATAAATCGCATCATTGAGTATGATAACCCATTTTGGATGTACCTCAGAAGACAAATCTGACAGATGGAAGGGCCACAAATGTACCTCGCATAGAGGGATAATGCCCTCAGACATGTGTCCTATGCTGCCAGACTGCATAAACTCTTGCATTACTCAGTGGCATCTCGTTTACTCAGAGATGATATTTGCTGACCAACAAAGCTGTGTCCAAGTCAGGCTTAATGGATATGCTCCACCTATGGGCATCCATGGCACAGTGAGCCACACACTGTAATGAGCTACACCTCACCACAACCATAACTGGAAGATGCTGGAGTGACAGATTCCTGCCATGAGTACTCCCCATGATTTGGAACTACATCCCTGATTACATTATACGGGACCCCTCACTAACACTCCAGGGAATCCTTGTAAAGTGGGTGGGGAACAGTGGATACACCCCAGGGATCCCACAATTGGCTCTGCTCCACAGAGGCACAGTTAGTTAATCAATGGGGTGGTGACAGCAGATGCATTTTGGCTATGCTTATGAATAGCCTCGGGCAGTTAGGCATGTGCCTACCTAAGTATCTATGAACCTATACATACAGTATCGACATGTGCTGATAGCTTAATTTACTGTTCAGGTATTGACCTACCTTGTGCCAATGGCGGTTGTGTGTACAATAGTTGAGGGCTGCCTATGTAGGATGCACACAGTAGACCACCTATACATGACAATTTACAGGTGGTTGTGTGTGTGTGTGCCATCCATGTTTGCTGTGTGTGCAGGTGGAGAAGGGTGTCAGTCCATAGGTGCCTACACTGTCAGTGTGTGTGCTATACATTCCCTCTTTGCCAAGTCATGGGCATACTGGGCACGCCTCCATCTGCCTACTGGGGCTGGCACAGGGTGTTCGTGGTCTGAGTCCCTGTGTGCCTGTGGGGCCCTTGGCAATGGTGGTGGGCTGTGAGGGCCTTTACCATTCTGTCCCTGCTGCAGCTGTTTCCGCAGGATCATATTGTGTAGCATTGCACATACTATGAAGATGTGGGCACACGTGCCTGGAGAGTACTGCAGTGCTCCATATGATATGTCCAAGCAACGGAACCGTGATTTCAGCATCCCAAACACATGCTCTATGATAATTCTGGTTTCTGCGTGTGCCTCATTATGGCATTCTTGCGTGGCTGTGTGTGCATTTCTGATGGGAGTCATCATCCACGGTTCCATGGCATAGCCAGCATCCCCCACCAGGTGGCCATATGGGATGTCCCCCCTGGCAAATACCTGATACAGCTGTGAGGCATGCCATTTGTGGGAGTAGTGATATCTTCCAGGGCTGCAAGCACACACATCCATGATAATGCCCTGGTCATTGCACATGACCTGGCAGTTGATGGAGGAGTATCCCTTGCGGTTTATGTAGTGCCTGCCCTGCTCACAGGGTGGTGTCTTGATGTGTATGTGCATGCTGTCTATTGCATCCAGTACCTCCGGGTAGTCTACCATAAGATGGAAGAGACGCATATTGCTGGCCAACTCCTCCTGCGTTCTGGGGAAGTATATGTGCTCATTGGCATGTGGTAACATGGCATCCAGGAACTGGTGGAGTACCCTGGATTCTGATGCCTGTGAGATCACCATGATATCCCCAGTTGTCCTTTGAAAGGTACCTGTGGCTAGTATTCGCAAGCTTACACATACCTTCATGTCCACTGGGATGGGTTTCCCTCTGTTATTTCTGGCTCTGAGGCGTGGCCGGCACAGCTCAACAAGTTGCTGTATGGTGTCCCTGTCCACCTTGTAACACTCTACTATCTCCAGATCATGTAGCTCCTGGCAGGTTACCCTGGGTCTGAACACTCTTCTCCTCCAGTGCCTGAGATGGTTGTCAGCATAATCCTCCACACCACCATCAGTCTCCAACACATGCTGGTGAATCAAAGCTATGGCAGCCCCTAACATGTACATATTAAAAGTTCCCCGTCTGTATACACCAATGGTGCAGAGTGTCTGGGAATAAACAATTGTGTGTGTGGGGCATTCACACTTTATACTATTGTGCAATAGATGCTACTGATGTAATTGGGTGTGTATGTGCAATTCCAGCTGCAGGGTATCTTAATTATGGGTTTTACAGCAGGTACTGCTATTGTGGGGACTTTGGTGTTGACTTAAACTTGGCTGCCATGACTGTATTCCTGAGTTTTTGCATTTTTAATGTTTGTTTTTGCTTAGTTTAACTAGTAGGCTACACACTCAAGTGCGCTAGCCGAATTAAAGCATTTACTGTGTTTTTGTACCTAATTTCTGCTACTTTGTAAAAAAAAAGAAAAAAAAAACAAAACAAAATCCTTGTTTCCTGCCTTTACTGAACTAGAATAGTCCAGTCTTCAGGTATTGCTGATCTCTGGGCTGTGTCATAGTTCCTGTGTTGCCCATATCCTTATTTGGATAGGAGGAAGCTTCTTTGTTCACCAGTGGGAGTGGGGAGCTCTGAGCAGCCTATCTGTCCCTTGAGGAGTGGTTGCAGCCCAGAAACTTGTAGTTTATTGGCCGTTTTGGGCCATTTTCTATCTCTTTCTAACCCCCTGCTTTAAATCCCGCTTTAGCATGCTTTTGCGCGAACATGCGCATAGCGCAGCATCGGGCAGTGCCGCTTAATTGGGTTTAAACTATTCCCGGCTCCAGAAAGTCTACTCTTCACTTTTTCCCTTGGAACTGCTCTAACTCTCAAACTAAACACTCTATTCTCAATCTAAAACCCTGCACTTGCTCATATAAGCAATGTTTTATAAGTTAAGCACTAATAAACTAAAAAAGCACTACATCCTCATATAATCCCCTTGAGTACCTCATCCCCTATTGGTCCTTCTGATTCAGTTACAAAGGAGTTCCCTATACTATTATAGCATGTCGAAAGGTCAGTTGCTGGCTTCCTCTCCAGTCCAGCTGGTGAATCTGGGAATCTTGAGGCAATGTTACAACTGCCTCATGTACACAGATAACCCTCTCCTCCTCCCAGCAAGTACAAATATATGTGAGAGATGCAACCACATAGCCAAACTGGAGGCTGAGCTCTCTTGATCCAGTACTGGCTAAACCAGTAAGGAGGAGAAGGTAACCACACACACCATAAATCCAGTCTCACATAGACCTACCACAACTGCAAACAAAACACATAAACACACAAAAACATACTCGGAGGCTCTAAACAAAAATCTGCCAAAGCAGCAGAGACCTCCAAAGCAGACATCCAAGCAACCACTACCCCAAAACAAATCACATGCAACACATAGTTCACAAAGTCTGTGTGCCAAACAGTCACAGCCCTTAAGGCCTAACAACATACCTGATACACTTGTAACAGGTGTCTCTATAGTCAGATACACTGACGTCCCGCTCACCAGGCTGAACAAGGAAAAGGTCACAGTGAACTGCCTGTTGGGCCCTAGAATCCGCCACATAACACAAGCACTCAGGTCACTCCAAAGCAGGTACAAATATGACTCAGTCATTGTCCATGCTGGTGTGCATGACCTGAGATGTACCTCCCTGGACTACATGAAAAGAGACATAGAGGAGCTCTCTGATTATGTAGCCCAGGCTGGTATGACCCTGACCTTGAGCAGCATCTTACCCTCACCAAGAACGATGCCACAGTATAAAGACAAAATGATCAATTTCAACTATTGGCTTACGTATTGGTGTCATTCAAAGGGGATCCAGTGTCTGTCTGCTTGGGATGACATGCTCGACAAGCCACGCTGCTTCGCAAGGGACAGCTTACACCTGTCACCCCTGGGCTTTCGGATATTGGCAAAGGCTCTTGCCACCCCCATAGTGCCTTTTTTAGGCAAGGCTCAAAAGACAAACCCATCTCCTTAGACAACACAAGTATAAAGAAACTAAGGGTAATGCTGCTCAATGCCAGAAGTCTAAACCTCAAGATGCACGCTCTCGAAGCCCTCCTCAGTATGGAGAACATCGATGTCTGTGCAGTGACAGAAACCTGGTTTAAGGCTCCTGAGAGCACCCCAGCACTACCAGGTTATACCTCATATCATGATTTTCGGCCCCAAAACTTGGACCGAACCACAAAAGGAGGGGGAGTATCCATAGTCATCAAGGATACCCACACCTCCAGGTTAGTGGCATTGCACGAAGCATCGGAGACCATCCATGTGCAACTAACAGTGGGCAAAACTGCCTTCCAGTTTGTAGCATGCTACAGACCACCCTCTCAAACTCAGGAACCCCACTCGGCCTTCCTGAAAACACTGGAGAATATGAATGTCTCTCCAAATACCATCATGTTGGGGGACTTCAACTATCCAAACATAGACTGGGAACATTACTCAAGCCACAACACCCTAGCTCAAAGGTTCCTAGAATTCATAAACTTAAATGCTATGGAACAACTAGTCACCACTCCCACAAGAGGGGAAAACATACTAGACCTGATCATGACAAACATGGGGACACAATGTTCCATACCAGAAGTATACCCCTCTTTGGTAAGATCAGACTATAAATTAATCTCACTGGAAATTCACATCCCACCCCCACCCCCAGCACAGAAGACCACAGTGAAGAACTTCTCAAAAGCTGACTTCACACTTCTTAAATCTGAAGTGGAATCCTTTAAGGCCCCCGGGCCAGTGGAAACTACAGCCCAATCTGCTGAATCCTTTATAAACGCATTCTATGGACACCTTCAGGAATGCATGGATCATGCAATCCCAAATAAAACCAAGACCCATTTCCCCAAAGGCAAGCATCCTGTCTGGTGGACCCCAGCCATAAATAAGCTATACAACAGAAGGAGGAAGCTACTACATGATAGAGCAAAATCCCTAAAAGGGAAGGCATCTCATGATTTTTGATCAGTACTAGCAAAAAATTACGTTCCCTCATAAAATCATCCAAGGCCAGCTTTGAGAGACAAATTGCACAAGACACTAAAGATAATCATAAGGCCTTCTTTAGTTATGTTAGAAACCTGGGTGGTAACTCCCAGATATGCTCAGAGTTAGTCCATAATGACAAAAAATACACTGAACCCACAGACATTGCCAACATCCTGGCAGACAGGTTCAGTGCAAACTCCCCCCCCCAAAAGGACAAATATCTATCCCAGCAGAGTGTTGCCTCCCTGACATCTCAGATGCCCAGGTGAGAGCCACCCTCTCCAAAGCAAAAACACAGCATCAATGGGACCAGACGGTGTGTTCCGGGCTGCGTGCTGCATGAACTCCAAGAAGAGCTGAACCCACACATAAGGCTGCTGTTCAATCTCAGCATTACTACAGGATATGTACCCAAAGAATGGCATACAGCAACAGTGGTCCCACTTCACAAAGGAGGTGCTTCTATGGACCCTGGAAACTACCACCCCATAAGCCTGGCTAGCCTGGTCTGCAAAGCTATGGAAAGGATCATTATGGAACTCATAAACAAAGACATTGGGGACCTGCAGACACTGAATCCTACCCAATTCAGCTTTGTTAAGGGCAGATCCTGCCTCTTGAACCTGGTCGACTTCTTTGAAACAGTCACCAAGGTCATTGATGAGGGTAAGATAGTTCACACAGCCTACCTGGACCTCTCAAAAGCCTTCGACACAATACCCCACTCAGGCATCCTAGACAAGCTCTCCAGCTTAAATATAAACCCCTATGTCATAAGAAGGGTTGCAAACTGGCTCAAGGACAGAACCCACATGGTCAGAATTACTGGAGCCATGTCAGACTCTAAACCAGTCACAAGTGGCGTCCCACAGGGCTCAGTCCTGGGACCTATCTTATTTGGAATATATTTTTCTGAGGTACAGGCCAACATGGGAGGACTGTGGATGACCAAGTTCGCAGATGACTGCAAACTGGGCACCATAATTGACTCTCCAGCTGACACAAGCATCCTCCAAAAGAGACTCATAGAAACAGATAACTGGTGCCAGAGCCATGGCCTTAAACTAAACGCCAAAAAGTGTATAGTCATACCCTTTGGGAAAAACAAAGTACCCACAAATTACCACATAGGTGGTAATCCATTAAGTACGGAAGAAGTAATTAGGGACCTAGGGACCCAAGTTGATAGTAATCTCTCCTTTGACAATCACATTGCCAAAGTGGTTAGAAAGACCTTCTATATAGCCCATCTTATCATGAAAGGATTCACATCTAGATCAAGGGAGGTCATTGTGCCCCTGTACTCTTCCCTCATCAGGCCCATAATTGAGTACAATGCCCCATTTGGGATGTACCTTACCCGACACCTGCAGCAACTAGAAAGACCCCAAAAGTACCTCACAAAGAGGATCAAGGGACTCAAACAAATGCCATATGCTGCTCGGCTAAAGAAACTCCAGCTCTACTCAGTTGCATACCGCCTACTCAGAGGCTATCTATGCCTGACGTACAAAGCCATGTCCAAGCCGGAATTAATGGGCATGCTCCACCTCAGAAAATCCAAATCCCTTAGAGCTACGCGATTGAGAGAATTGAACCTCAGCACAGAAATAAATAGGACATGCTGGAGGGACAGATTCATAACCCAGAGGCTCCCTTCACTCTGGAATAAAATCCCAGTCCATGTTAGGCAGAGCCCCTCACTGACTCTCTTCAAAAGGAATCTTGACGAGTGGATGGGAGATCATAGGTTCACCCCAGGGGTCACTTCTGTGTCACTGCTAGACAGAAGCACAGTAAACTAACCTTAAAAAGGGCACAGTAAACTCATTCCAAGGGGTGGCGAAAGCCAAACACACTCTGGTTAGGCTTGTAAATGCCCTAGGGCAGATAGCCTAGTATGAACCTATGAACCCTTTAATTCACTTTTCAACCCAATTCCCCTCCCATTGTCAGGCATGCATCCAGCTGCCTGCTTTCTTCTTTTATACTTTCCCAACCCAGGATTGTGTTGTGAAATGTGTTATGTAGCTGATATACTACAAGTTTGCTTTGTTCTGCTGTGACAGTTCTCTTTTCTTTGCAGTACGGCACCTCCCCTTTCCTGTTCTGCAGGCAGCTTCCAGCACCCTTGTTAGCTGTTGTCAAATGCCCACTGTTAGTTCCTAGGTGTTAATTACTCATTTGTACTCCAATTACCATGCTGCAGCATTTCCTTATTGTCTTTCCATATACTTGCTGTTTCAGATGTGGTGTGCACCGCACACAGCTGTTTACCGGGTTTCGAGTGCATTTTTATCCAAGTTCACATGCACTTTTGGTTACCTTGTGTGCTCTCAGCTAAGCAAAGCTATGGCTACTTCCACACCCCTATCCTGCAGCTTTGCTTAGCAACAGGCAACCCAGATTAACAATGCTCCAATGTGCTTACAGCTAAGGTGGGGCACCCCTCTCTTGATGTCATGTTTATCTCCAGGCCACACCTCGGTGTTGTACCGCTAGGCTGTGAGATACATCCTTATGCCGGTGAGGATTTTGCGATTCAGTATTACTTGACTCATTTGTATGGCATTGACTACTAATTTCTAGTTACCGTGCATAACACTGTCACAGACCCTTAGCAACCCTTGCGTCATGGTTGTGGTGTAGCATGTGTGCCATTGACTATTATGGGGAATTCATGAAATGTGTTACATTGCAGTTTTATGACATATAAATATATTTTCATTGTGATCCCGTTTGCGCACCGATGCACTGCACTTTTATTTTGCGTTAGTGTGGCCATTACATTAAATGTTATTTTTTTTATGTTTTATTATGCCATTGGCTATATATTTAGCCATTGGCATATATTAACATTATAATACGTAGGTTTGGTCTGCTGTCATGGCTCCAATTTTATGTTTGAAAAAAATGTAAACTGTTTTTTTTGGTTTACATTTCTGCATGCTTACGTTACGCCTGCACCACTTCATGAATCGCTATATACCTTCATTTGCATGCTACATTGCTGTGCATGGGATTATTAGCATACATGCACCGGGAGCTGCGCAGCTGTGGTATACGTTGGCAGTGCATGTGGAAACAGCTCGTACTTGAATTGCTCGGCAGCCATATTTGGCATTAGATTGCCAGCGCTACGCCTGCGCCTGGCGCAAGCTTCATGAATCCCGGGGAGTATTTTTTCATGGTGTGAAGAACAGGAAGGAAGGGTTAACTATTGTTGCTGATGTCATCACAGCATGTACCAAAAGGTCTTAGGAGATTCCAGTATCCAACAAGCTTAGTGAATCACTCTGTTTTTCATTTAGAACTACTACAATTATATGATAAACAGGGATTTGAACTTTTGAACTCATGATAAAACATTATAATTCATGAGTTGAAACCATCTTAAAAGAAGTGACTGATTTAGATCACAAAATTAAGGCGCACTTAGATTTCAACAGGTACAAATATGATTATACAATAACTTATCAGCATCGACCAGTACCTCAATAAATTGAAGTCTTCTAAGGTTAATAAATTGCAAAGAGATAGCCTAGCCTACATCAATGGTATGGCATACCCATGTCCACCAATATCACAAACAGGGGCATTTAACAACAATAACACTGCCTCTGCACAAGGCCCTTCTTGTGTGGGTGATCTCAACTTAAGCTTTAACCTTGATCAACAAATGAACTCTCAGACCCCCTGCCAAGAGGATAAGACTGAGTGTTTCTCCATAAGAAGAAGCGAGAAAATTAATAATCAAAATGGAAGGGGCCAGCAGGAAGGTGGGGTTAACACCACACCTGATGCAAAATTTCAGAATCCCCAACAAGAGGATGCTATCCCCAAATGAGTGAATTATATGAACAACAGGAAGAACAGCAGGAGGTTCAGCAGAAAGTAATGATAGAAGTGTACCTAAGCTTAAAAAGAATCTGAATATCATTAAAAACAATACAGGAGACTTTCAAATTTTTAACTATTAGGAAGTTAAAATTAGTCTCAAATTAGTTGAATTATTAGCTAGGGGGTACACTTTTGTCCCCTCACAACATATTAATGTAGCCAGAGCAATCCTCAGCATCAAAAATGATTCCAGGAAACTAAATCTGAATATTTTATTTGGTAACAATGACAATAACAGTTCAAATGCCAGGAGTGCCTTACATGTACCAAGTACACCCACCACTACATCCTAGCCTGCAGATATGCGAACATGCATGTGAGCTCGACCTAAGGCACTTAGAGAAATTCTCTAAGAATGCTACTGTCAAGATGAATATCAGCAAATATCAGTGGGATGAAATGAACTATTTAAGATCACTTAAAGTACCTGTTTCCAAACCAGATAAAGGTGGTGGCCTGACTTTTATGGACCATCATGAATATGTGAAATGAATGAGGGACATTCTAGCAGGGGAGGCTTACCAAGTAGTCTCCCTTAATGAAATAAACATGGCTTACCGACGGATAAATATGTATTTGAATGATTTATTCATAACCACTAGAATTGAAGCCAATGTCTTTAACTACATGACCATGCCTTACCCTAAAATCCTGAGACTATTTGAGATACCCAAGATCAGTAAGTATCTAGCCAATCCACCAATGAGACCTTTAGTGGATGGCTGAGATTCAGCCACTTATCCATGTGAGAAAGTAATGGATGCTATTCTGAAAAGATACATGACAAGTGAGAGTCAAGTCTGTAAAGGCTCATGGTCATTTTTAAAGAAAATTAATGAACTTGAATACAGCGAGAACTATAATTTTCTCATGATAGATGTAAAAGACCTCTATACATCTATCCAACACTTGGCAGGAATCAAATGAATTACGGAGATGTTAAGGAAGAAAGGAGCCCCTGATTCAGAAATTTCACTTGTATCTGTGTTGTTGGACATTGTTCTATCAAATAACTATTTTGTTTTTGAGAATGTCTTTTATCTGCAGAAAACTGGGGTTGCCATGGGTTCTCTTTGTGGAGCCAGTTTGTCAAACCTAGTAATAGCATTCTGGAAAACTAATTCTGTATTGAATATGGATGAATGCAAGAACCTGATTTTGTTATATACTCGGTTCTTGGATGACATTTATATTATGCTAAAAGGGGATTTTGTAGAAGCTAATAGATTAGTGGATTACTTTAATAATACCACATCATTCCTGAAATTCGCTCACACTTTTGATAGTGATGAAATAGCATACTTGGGGATATTAATCTTAGAAAAGATAGGGGCATAAACCGATACTTGTCTAAAATTTTCAGGAAAAGTACTTATTCCGACTCATTTCTCCATTATTCCAGCTGCCACCCTTACCATCAAAAATGTTCGGTCATTAAGGGCCAACTGGTAAGAGGGGCTAGAATTACCACTTTGGATAGAGACATTGAGTTGGAATGTGAATTATTAAGGAACATGTTTTTAGCTCAAGACTACCCCAGCGATCTAATAGACTCACTTATGGAGGAGGTCCAGAGTAAGAGAAGGTCAGGCTTTTACACCCCAATTTTGAGTTTGGGAGGGGTACCAACATCAATATCTAAAGAAAAGTGCGAGTTAGACTTTAATGTGGATAGTCCAGTTATAGAAGATGATTTCACCTTGAGCCTAGTTACTACCTATAATGTAGATAGCCATCTTGTACAGAATGTGGTTTGAAAAAACAGGGAATGGTTTAGACGTGACCTGATCTAACTCAGTAGTTTAGGAACTTCACCCAAAATTATATATAGGAGAGGGTGCAACATCAAGAACCTCTTGGAATCTAGTAGACCACAATTTGTAAAGTTTCCCCAGGATGTTTAAGTGTGAATTCTGCAACTTTTGTAAATTCATTGAGGTAGGAAACACATTTGAGGTGAACAATCATGTCTTTAGATTAAAAGGCCGATACAATTGTAATACCAAAGTAATAGTATATTCAGCGAAGTGCCAGTCTTGCACCGTATTTTATATAGGCAAGACTGAGCTGAAGCTCTGGGATCAAGTGTACGAACACCACTACACTATCAGTAGAAAGAAAACAGAGAATGCATTGACAAACATATAGGGATATTTCTAAACCATAAATCTAAGTTCAAGTTTATTGACCATGTCAAATACGACATAAGGGGTGGTGCTTCTCCCTAAGACTTGAAGAACTTGAACTTTACTGGCAAATTCACCTCAATGCATAATATTAACCAGGTATTAATGACGTGCTCGATTAGATGTCTACTTAAATTGAAAAGTTCAGCTAGATGACAGAATCTCCCTTCTAGCTATGTAACACACAAAAATTATTTTTGTATTAATTTTATATTAATATCATGAATAATATTCCTCTCTAATAGTAACTTATGTTAGTAAACATGATACCAGGATACTCAGCCTTAATTCTCCTTAAAGGTCATAGTTATATTCTGTATTTTTTATATTTTTTATATTACTTTTTATATAATGAATGTCATATGGTGGAATTAAGTGAATGGCCTAGCATAGTATGAATGGTATAGATTAGTAATACGGTCATCATAGCTAGTTAAAATTATGTACTCAATATCAAGTTTATTTCTTGCATGGTAATTTTAGTCACTGTTAATGGTGCCTAAATTTATTTCTCTGACTGCCAGCTGAGTTATTGGGCTAGGTGATTAGCTATGAATGAGTATGAAATGTTGTAGTAAAGAAAGTTTGTAGTGTAGAATTTCAACAGTGTAATAGTAATTCCTTATAGGTAACCTTATTATTTCATATAGTTGTTTTTGTTGTTTGAAGTATACCCATCAGCATACTTTATTTTTAAACCATAGCTTCAATCTTCCTTGTTCATGGTTGTCAGCATTGTTTTAGTTTTAGACAATATTTTTTCATAGTGTGTAGAACAGGAAGGGTTAACTATTGTTGCTGATGTCATCACAGCATGTGAGCTGACAGGCTCAAGCACTTCCTGGTATTTTATTTAACTGAAACTTGTAACTTGAATGTTTGCATCTGAAGAAGTTTGATTTTATTAAACGAATAGTGCTTTATGCACTTTAAAACTACCGATCGCTTTCTGAAGCCATTTTTTTTCTATTTTAGTAGATTATTTTGAGTTTTTTCAGCTTGGTTTGTGTGTTATGGCATCAGGAAGCACAGGTAGTCTGAGATTATTCACTCAAATGCAAGAAAGAGTGGAAAATTGTGAGCTGACACTTTTGATTGAAGCTATGGCAAAACGGATGGAATTACTAACATCACGTCTGGAGTCTTTAGACAACTAGCAGCGTGAACTACGTGAGTCAGTATCATTGTCTAACACAGTGCTTACAATGCATGAACAGGATGGAAGCAATGTGCAGGCAACAACTAGACCTAATTCAAATGCAGCAGAGCACAACTTACAACCTAATGGTGTACAACAACAAAGTGTTACCAACAACTTGCAATGCTCATTAGTTCAACTAGGAACAAACTGAGAGCACCAAGGAAGTTGTATGAGTGTTCAGCATGAGATTCTTACCTCTGGGCTTATTGGGGCTCCTGTCCTGATGGATTGGCTAAACGGAAATTTCTCTTTTTCTATAGAAGTTCACAATCCACCACAGGGGCAACCAGCTGGAGGTAATGTTAATTTCAATAACAGTATTGTTGACATGCTGAAAGTTGTTGATTCTAAACTTGTCAAACCTAAAAAATTACAACTAGAAATTTCATACTTAAAGGAATGTTTACAACAGCGTATAGTAACAAAAGGCCTTAGGAGATTCCACTATCCAACAGGCTTAGTGAATCACTCTGCTTTTCATTTAGAGCTACTACAATTTTATGATAAACAGGGATTTGAACTTTTGAACTCATGATAAAACATTATAATTCATGGGTTGAAACTTTCTTAAAAGCAGTGACTGATTTAGATCCCAAAATAAAATCCACTTAGATTTCAACAAGTACCAATATGATTATACAAGAACTTTTACCAGCATTGACCAGTACCTCAATAAATTGAAGTCTACTAAGGTTAAAAAATTGCAAAGAGATAGCCTAACCTACGACAATGATATGGTGTACCCAAGTCCACTGATATCACAAACAGGGGCATTTAACAACAATAACACTGCCTCTATGCAAGGCCCTTCTTAGGTGGGTGATCTCGACTCAAGCTTTAACCTAGATCAACAAATGAACTCTCAGACCCCTTGCCAGGAGGATACGACTGAGTTTTTCTCTGTAAGGAGAAGCAAGAGAATAAATAATCAAAATGGAAGGGGCAAGACGAAAGCTAGGGTTAACACCACACCTGGTGTAAATTTTCAGAATCCCCAACAACAGGGCGCTATCCCCAAATGAGTGAATTATATGAACAACAGGAAGTACAGCAGGAAGTTCAACTGGAAGAAACATTAAAAGTGTACCCCGTGCATAAAGAGAATCCGAATATCATTAAAAACAATACAGCAGACTTTCAAATGTTTAAATATTCGGAAGTTAACATTAGTCCCGAATTAGTTGAATTATTAGGTAGGGGGTACACTTTTGTCCCCTCACAACGTATTAATCTAGCCAGAGCAATCCTCAACATCAAAAATTATATCAGGAAACTAAATCTGAATATTTTATTTGGTAACAATGACAATAACAGTTCAAATGCCAGGAGTGCCTTACGTGTACCAAGTGCACCCACCACTACAACCCAGCCTGCAGATATTCGAACATGCATGTGAGCTCGACCTAAGGCACTTAGAGAAATTCTCTAAGAATGTTATTGTCAAGATGAATGTCAGCAAATATCAGTGGGATGAAATGAACTATTTAAGATCACTTAAAGTATGTGTTTCCAAACCAGATAAAGGTGGTGGCCTGACTATTATGGACCATCATGAATATGTGAAATGAATGAGGGACATTCTAGCAGGGGAGGCTTAGAAAGTAGTCTCCCTTAATGAAATAAACATGGTTTATCGATGGATAAATATGTATTTGAACGATTTATTCATAACAGCTATAACTGAAGCCAATGTCTTTAACTACATGACCATGCCTTACCCTAAAATCCCGAGACTATCCAGAATACCCAAGAGCCATAAGGCTCTAACCAATCCACCAATGAGACCTTTAGTGAATGGCCGAGATTTAGTCACTTATCCATGTGTGAAAGCAATGGATGCTATTCTGAAAAGATACCTGACAAGTGAGAGTCAAGTCTGTAAAGGCTCATGGTCATTTTTAATGAAAATTAATGAACTTGAATACAGCGCAAACTATAATTTTCTCATGATAGATGTAAAATACCGCTATACATCTATCACAAACTTGGAAGGAATTGAATGGATTATGGAGATGTTAAGGAAGAAAGGAGCCCCTGATTCTGAAATTTCACTTGCATCTGAGTTGTTGGACATTGTTCTATCAAATAACTATTTTGTTTTTGAGAATGACTTTTACTTGCAGAAAATTGGGGTTGCCATGGGTTCCCCTTGTGGAGCCAGTTTGGCAAACCTAGTAATGGCATTCTGGGAAATTAATTTTGTATTCAATATTGAGGAATGCAAGTAACTGATTTTATTTTATACTAGGTTCTTGGATGACATTTTTATTATGCTGAAAGGGGATTTTGTAGAAGCTAATAGATTAGTGAATTACTTTAATAATACCACATCCTTCCTGAAATTCACTCACATTTTTGATAGTGAAGAAATAGCATACTAGGATAGTAATCTTAGAAAAGATAGGGACAGTAACCATACTTTTCTAGAATTTTCAGGAAAAGTACTTATTCTATCTCATTTCTCCATTATTCCAGCTGCCACCCTTACCATCAAAAATGTTCGGTTGTTAAGGGCCAACTGGTAAGGGGGGCTAGAATTATCACTTTGGAGAGAGACTTTGAGTTGGAATGTGAATTATTAAGGAACATGTTTGTGGCTCGAGACGACCCCAGTGATCTAATAGACTCACTTACAGAGAAGGTCCAGAGTAAGAGAGGTCAGGCTTTTACACACCCGATTTTGAGTTTGGGAGGGGTCCCAGCATCAATATCTAATGAAAAGTGCAGGTTAGACTTTAATGTGGATAGTCTAGTTACAGAAGATGATTTCACCTTGAGCCTAGTTACTACCTATAATGTGGATAGCCATGTTGTATAGAATTTGGTTAAAAAAAATGGAAATGGCTTAGACGTGACCCGACCTTACTCAGTAGTTTAGGTACTTCACCCAAAATTATATATTGGAGAGGGTGAAACATCAAGTACCTCCTGGAATCTAGTAGACCACAATTTGTGAAGTTTCCCAGGATGTTTAAGTGTGATCCTGCAGCCTTTGTAGTTTCAATGAGGTAGGAAATATATTTCAGGTGAACGACCATGTCTTTAGAGTGAAAGACAGATACAATTATAATACCAAATTAGTAGTATATTCAGCGAAGTGCCAGTCTTGCACAGTATTTATATAGGCAAGACTAAGCGTAAGCTCCGGGAGAGAGTGTACGAACACCAGTACGCTATCAATAAAAAGAAAATGGAGAATACATTGGCTAAACATATAGGAATATTTCCAAACCATAAATTTTAGTTCAAGATTATTGACCATGTCAAATACATAATTAGGGGTGGTCCCATCTCCCTAAGATTTTAACTTGAACTTTATTGGCAAATTCACCTCAATGCATCTTATTACCCAGGTATTAATGACATGTGCTCGATTAGATTTAAATTGAAAAGTTTAACTAGATAATAGAATGTTCCTTCTAGCTATGTAACACAAAAAATATTTTTTATATTAATTTTATATTAATATCATGAATAATATTCATCTCTAATAGTAACTTACATTAGTAAAAGTGATACCAGGATATTCAGCTTTAATTCTCCTTAAAGGTCATAGTTAGATTCTGTATTTTTTTATATTTTTTTATATTATTTTTATATAATGAATGCCATATGGTGGAATTAAGTGAATGGCATAGCATAGTATGAATGCTATAGATTTAGTAATATGGTCATCATAGCTAGTTAAAATTATGTACCCAATATCAAGTTAATTTCTTTCATGGTAATTTTATTCACTGTTAATGGTGCTAAATTTATTTCTCAAACTGCCAGCTGAGTTATTTTTCTGGGCTAGGCGATTAGCTATGAACCAGTATGAGATGCTGTAGTAAAAAAAGTTTGTAGTGCAAAAAAAGTTTGTAGTGCAGAATTTCAGCCATGTAATACTAATTCCTTATAGGTAACCTTATTTCATATATTTATTTGTTTTTGTTGTTTAAAGTATACCCATCAGCATACTTTATTTTAAACCATAGCTTCAGTCTTCCTTGTTCATGGTTGTCAGCATTGTTTTAGTTTTAAACAGTATTTTTTCATAGTGTGTAGAACAGGAAGGATTAACTAATGTTGCTGATGTCATCACAGCATGTGAGCTGACAGGCTCAAGCACTTCTGGTATTTTATTTAACTGGAACTTGTACCTTGAATGTTTGCATCTGAAGAAGTTTGATTTTATTAAACGAAAAGTGCATTTTGCACTTTTAAAACTACTGATTGCTTTCTGAAGATGTTTTTTTTTATTACAAATCCAACCCTACCTGATGAGGAATGGAAGTTAAAAGATCCATAATGTCTATTGTGGAAAAACATTGTACCAAGTAGTATTCCCCTTTGATTCTGGAAATGAAATCTCATGAATCCTTCAATAGATGGTCAATACTACTCAAGGAATTTCTCACCAACCTATCTACAAATATCCCCAAAGAATAGATGGAACTGTGTTGGGAAGTCACAATAAGCCTCTAGGGGGGATTTTCAATATTTGTATGCACCTTCGGAGATAATTGCTATGAAAACCACTAACAATGTCATCTGTCTGTGGTTGTGGTGACGTTTGATGCCATGGAAGTCTGACATTTTTACTAACCACAGGTGACTCCATTTATTACTTTATAATTTAAACATGCTTTACATTGACTTATGTTGCTTACAATATTGACAGCAGTTCTTCATTTTGTTCTGAGCTGACTTCCTGTTTGCACTTTTTGATAGCAGACAGATATGAATGCGTTTCACAGATGTATGTTCCTTGTTGTCTACCATGCACACACAGACCACTTTGAGTCTCTATGCATACCTGTGAGACTTGTGGCCTGTGTTGGTATCCCATGTTGGGATAGATTTGTATCTGTTCATACTGTTATATGTTAGAATTGTGTTGCTATGTCTAATGCTCACTGTGTAGATCCACTGGGTAACTGCCATTAGATGCAATCTGTTCTGCTGTGGTGGGTGCAATACCTAAACTTCAATATTTAATTTGTATACTTGGGGCTTGTCATGACTCAAACGTATGAGTCAGTTGCTGCCATGTTTTTTGGGCATGGACTTATGGTTGCATGCCTGATACTTCTTATGTCCTCCTGCTCCTCCTCTGATAGCTGTGGAATGTCATCTTCAGATATCTGAGGTTACTGGGGTAATTCATCCACACCTGCAGCTGGAAGACCACCATGTGCTGTTGTCAGTATATTGTGTAGCATGGCACAGAAAGTTATGTAGGCTACCTTCTCAGGTGTGCATTGCAGTGCACCCTTGGCTGTGTTCAGACATCAGAACCTAGATTTCAATACACCAAGTGCAGGCTCAATGGTATTTCATGTTGTTGAGTAAACTTTATTGTATTCCTACTATGCAGGGTTTGATGGTTCCCTGTACGGGATCATTTGCCCTGCTGGAGTGGAAAACCACAGTCACCTGCTGCAGAAAGTGAACACATATGTTGTCATTATGGATAATGTTGACAGGGTTGTCCTTAGCTTACATCCTAGCTGTGATCCTGTACTTACCCAATAATATTCCCTCAGGTATTTCAGCTTGCTGGATTGAACCCCTCAGACCAATTTTCCTCCCTATGGCAGCATCATGGAAACATTCAGGGTGTGTTTCCTTGATGTTTGTTATGCTGCCATCTGCTGCACAGACAGCCTGGAAGTTCAGGGATGGCCACCCCTTTCTGTTGATGTATCTGTCTTTCTGGATGCATGAATAGTTAAGTACTCAGACTCCTTGTGCTGTATCTTCTGAAACCGCATCCACTACTGGTGTGCTGAAGTCTTTCTTTGCCTTGCTGCACTGTCCACAACTGTCTTTTGGAATCTGGTCCAATAAGGCAAGTACCAGACTACCTCAGCCCCATTCATGCCTAGATATGCTTTGTTTCCTTTCATGCCAGACATGATGCAACTAAATTGAAACAAGATGAGTGCACCATCACTGTTAAAAAAATACTATAAACATATGATATGAATTAGCAGTTTGAAAATGCATGCTTGTTTCCTTAGCCTATGTTATGGATAAATTTGATTTGGAAAAATGGTCAAGTGATTTTCATTTTTTTTGTCTCAAAGCCAGTAGGAAGTAAGAATAAAATATTAATTGGATTAGCATTCCTATGAATCAAAATGTTGTAAAATATTGTTTTAATGTGAAATAATTAGATATGAATCAAAATGTTAAGAAATAAAGCATTAGAATGAAATAATGCTTTCTTAATTCTTAAAACATAATGGATTGACTCACAAGCTTAGAGAAATATCAGTTTAGACACAATGCACTTGAGTATTTAGTTATATGCAAAAATGAAAGAATTTATCAAAGAATGACACTAGGTGAATCAGTGAGCATCTTACCAAAAGGTGATAAGACACATAAAAAATAAATAGACTGTGGTTTTGGACATATTCTGAGATATGCAAGAAAAATCATATCTCCTTGCTTCTAGTAATGTACATACACACACACACACACACACACACACACACACACACACACACACACACACACACACACACACACACACACACACACACACACACACACACACACACACAGCAGAGCATAGCACTGGGAGAACTAGGTAGTAATCTAGGGCATGTTGGCTTAGAGGGACCCTGCTGGCTAGGAGGCGGCTTACTGGCTATGGGGCTGCCATATTTACTTTTTTAATTAAAATAATGTTTTTTAAGGGTGTTCTTCTCTAAGAACACTCTCTGCGTCCATGATACAATGCACATACTTGTTGCTTTAAATATAAGACAACATTGTTGTTGGACCTTAACGACAGACAAATAAAAACAAACTTGCTGCCAATGATGGCCAAAAAATGGTCCATCAGTTAGGTGTGTCTTAATGCTCTAGTTAAGGATAGCAGATTTGTTAATTTGCTCAAGCTGAAACCCTATGTATTATTTGCAGGAAACAAGAGCCTGAATCCATACACCAACTACCAAACTACACACACACACACACACACACACACACACACACACACACACACACACACACACACGCACACGCACACACACACACACACACACACACACACACACACACACACACACACACACACACACACACACACACACACACACACACACACACACACACACACACACACACACACACACACACACACGTGTGTGGAATTATTCAGATGACTTTTACTTCTGCAGAGATTGTGCATATTGACGTATTGGTAGATTATAACGACAGAAGTTTGAGGGGCCTTTTATGGTTGAAATATTCTGAGATGGGTGATTTTGTCATTATTGATTCATATGTTTTGTTTCATTGCTTAGTTGAAAAATGTTAAAAATTTTAAAATTAAAAATGTTGTGACAATTGGTACTGTATTATACAAGGAATATAATTTAATAGACACAGGAAGGTGAATCAAAGAACACATGCATGTATGCATGGTCCTAAAAATGTGTGCAAGGGTCCTATGATTTGAAAACTACCCAAAGGTAAACTTTATCTGCCACTGGCCAGATGCATTTTCTTTAAACTTGGGTTTCAATGCCATTTCAAAGAATGTGAGTTTCAAGAGAAGAGGAGTTTACTGCTAATACTAAGTCTGTTTTAGTGTGAGAATTATTTGTTTTATTTATTTGTTTGTTTAGCAAATGCTTATTAGTGTTTGTGCTATAAAACTTGAAATAAGTTTTAATTTAAATCTAAATATCTATAATTATTGTAGAAGTGAAGAAGAAAATAGTATGCAGACTGAGAGGTTTAAACAGTGTTTATGGCAATAGAGGAGAAATAGCCAAGTAATGGGACACTGGAATGGCTATGGAGTGAATGGACTGGGGGACGTGCAGCGTGTGTGTGTGTGTGTGTGTGTGTGTGTGTGTGTGTGTGTGTGTGTGTGTGTGTGTGTGTGTGTGCACGCATGTGGGGCCCCAATCCATTACCCTGTCTAGGACCCCATTTGAACATGATCTATACTTTAATAGACGTTTGTGTTTTAGGACAAATTTTACAAGGGATCAGTTGTTATGTTTGGATTAGGGAAATGATCTCATATCGGTGTTTCATATAACTGTGATGCTCATTATCCTTTTTCCTTTCCCTAGATGTTTGCAGTCCCCCACCCCTGCCATCAATAATGAAAAATTAAAGCCTGAGGAAGATTCCCTGAAGATGATAAGATTAAGAAAATGGTGTTAAGATTAGGAAAAATGAGCATTAAAATGGTGTTTTACTAAGAGGCTTTGTAATCCATTTGGACAATTATTGACTTCTTCTGAAGTTGTTTGGCAACTCTGTAAATAATTCTGTAAATATTTTGATTCCTGAATTTCTGGTAGTTCCAGTTCACATAATAAAATCTTTTAATCAGTCAATCAGTGTGTGTGTGTGTGTGTGTGTGTGTGTGTGTGTGTGTGTGTGTGTGTGTGTGTGTGTGTGTGTGTGTGTGTGTGTGTGTGTGTGTGTGTGTGTGTGTGTGTGTGTGTGTGTGTGTGTGTGTTTGTGTGTGTGTGTGTGTGTATGTATATGTATGTAGACATATATACATATAGATATATGTGTGTGCGAGTGTGTGTGTATATGGTTCTTCCATCACTCAGGTCAATTGACCAATTACACTGACATCTGTTTGGTTGAAACCATTTAGTCAACGCAAACAGATGACTGACAGGTATGTGAGGTCAACAATCCCCAGGTAGGAGAATGTTCCCTTTCTCTGGAGATTGTAAAATCACTGAGTTAGTATATATAATTAACAGGGGGTGTTAACAGCACAAATGCTTGCATTTGGTTTTCTCTTCTATAGTGTAATCCCTGCAGCATGCACAGAGTGTGTCAGCATTTGAAGTTTTGATGTTCTGACGTCAATATTGTGGTCATCGGTATAACTGGTTACTTGATCAGGTATCAGTGACCCGTATCTATCTATCTATTTATCTATCTGTTATCTATCTCTTTATCTATACATGAGTCTACAGATTTTGACTGAATGACCTAAATATTGATGTTCATGATGTCATCCACAAAACAATGACATTGCAAAAGTGGGCATGCTACTACACATGTCCTGAGCAAAGGCCTTGGCCATCGCATCCAAATTAAAAACAAGCAAAAAGCAGCATATATATGTATACAAAACTTTGCTGTGATCAGTACTTCTGTAAATATTGAAACTTGGGCAATGAAGGCAGAGCATTCCCAGAAGTTACAGGTGATGGAGATGAAGTACCTGAGATTGGTGGCAGGACGCATACTGTGTGACAGATGAATAAAAGATAATATCACTGCAGCAACAAAAGAAAATCAAGTCACAGAGAAGGTCAAAACAGAACAGAGTACAATGACTCGGGCACATGTGCAGGAAAGTGGCAGATGATTTGGTGAAGGAAGTTTAGAAGAGACAGGAAGAGGGCAAGAGGGAGTGAGGACATCCGACAAACAGACTGATGGATTGCATGAAAGAAGACAAGCAACAATCAGACATGACTGTCAAAGAAGTTAAGATTGTAGCACTGATATAGAAATGTGGTGACAGTTGGCAACATCCTTGCCCCATGTAGAAAACGTGATAAAAGGGGTTGATGATGATGATGAAGTTGAATAAATGTGCACATTTGTGTGTGTGTGTGTGTGTGTGTGTGTGTGTGTGTGTGTGTGTGAATTTAAGTAGTTGGCCAATCTGACAAACAAACTAAAATGGAAAAAGAAAAAACACCCACATGGGTGGGATTTGCCCCAACACACCCCTGTGGGGGTGGGCCCTGCCCCCCGACTAAATATACTAACATTGAGATCACACTACCGTGGAGGTCAAGGGCAAAGGTCAACATGCTGGTCAAGCAATTATTTACCTTTAGTTACATGTCGGTGTTCCAAGTGGTCAGTGCTTTGGACATTTGGTGTTCTTGGCACGATATTATGAAAGTCGGGTAAGTGGGAGTTCGTTTATATGAAGGGGGCCCTCATCCGTTTAGTTATTTCAGGTATGTCTTTGTGTAGATTCAGTTGAGAAGATTAATACACGCACTGTTTCATTTCTTAAATATTTTATGGGTCTGAATTATCTGGCAGACGTTAGCTGAGAAGAAGAATGAGTTACAGTTGAAAAAAATGTGTTTCTTTTGTGACACTGAAACACTGAGAAAAAACAGGTAGCCTGTTAACCATTTTTCTCTAGCCATAAGTTAATTCAAATCTCATGAGAAATGTATGAGTGGCTATGGCTAAAGTTCAGTTCCTATGTGATGTTTTCAGCTGTGGCAGTATATCATTATTAACTGGTGTAAACCAGTATATCTGTATCCATATGTATATCTTTAACTATATCCATATCTATATTTTTCATTTTCACCTTTATGGTCCCGAGATACTGAAATTCGAGCTTTCACTATTTCGGGATTGTAAAGGAGAACCATATGTATATATATATATTTGTACTGCCTCAGACAAGTGTCACAAGGTCTTCCACCAATTACTAGGCATTTCCTGTTTTCCTTCATGCTAATTCTGGATGAAGCAAGAATAGACCAAAATTAAATCAGGATAAACTGTAACTGTCTTTCACTATTTACTTTAATAACTGATTTGGAGCATCATATATTTAAAAAAATAACCATCCTAAGAATGAACTGTTAGCATTTTTAGTTATTCAGGTCATGTGCATTTTTCACCTTTTTACATTCTAAAATGTTTAAGGTCCATATGATTGTTTTGTGTGTTATTCCCTGGGTTACGTCATAGATAATTTTCCCTCAGGAAAAGTGGTGTGTTAATTGTCATGTGATCTTCCAACGCCTTTAATTCCTCCACTGCTTATCACATGGCCAAGGATAACATTATATGAAAAACAGTGTAATTGTTCCAAAGTGCATTTCCTCTCTGCCACTTAGCCATTCCTTTTCCCATATTTATACATGTTTCCTCTTGTTGTGCTGTATTCTGTTGTTATTCAGACCCTGCAGTACCTGATGTGTTTGGTCTACCTGAAATCTTACATTATTTTCTTTAAGAAGTCATTTAAATTGCTGCAATGTGGATCAGTTTGTCATTTAAGTTTCTGTTCTTCAAACAATGTATGCGTTAATAGTGTAAACCAGCTACACATAATTACCTCTTTTTAGGGTGACTGAGGAGCAGAGCTAGTTTAAATAATCTGGTGCTAACATTAGGCAAACAGCAACTCAGATGATTAAAGGTAATACATATAGGATGAATTTGTTAGCAGTTTGTAGCTTTAATTATTTGTGCTAATCTTCCAGGTAAAAAAATACAAAGTGAATGATCACATAGCAAATTGCTTTCAGCCCTGCCTTTATTGATTGATTGATTGATTGATTGATTGATTGATTGATTGACGTATGGTAACTGAGAAAGTCTGACTGGATCAGAAACCCATTTTCAGCAGAGGCCCAGGGAGAAAATCTTCAACAGTAGTGATAAAATTAACACGAACAAAAAAACATACAATATTGGATTATAAACAACATAAGATAGATGCATGAGCTACATCAGGTGTGTAAAGAAATTCATATTAAATTACACATTAATTACAATTTGGCGTAGAAAAAAACATCACATAAAATATACTTTTTCAAAATATAAAATAATAAGTTGGATTACAGGCATTAGTAAGAAGCACATTAACATTTGATGGTTCAAGAGAGGAAAGCTTAATCTTTAATGGCTGTAGTACAAGTGAGAGAGGTAAAAGGCTGTAAAATATATGGATAAGTAGTTAGGGAGCTTCTAAACTGTGTTATATTAAGAAAATACAGAATTAGTTGGAAGGGATGTGGAGAGAGAGGCAAAGGTTTGAGGGGAGGTAGGAGAAAGTAATTAGAGGAGGTTAGGAGGGTAGAGGGAAAGATGGGAGGAGAAAGATAAAAAAAATAGGAAGGTAGGGTTAGTTATTGGTTGTAGGGAGCAGGAAGATCCATGAGTTGAATACGTCGTTTTTTAGTGTAAGCTCTTCTTCACTGCATCCTTAAACTAATCTTTGAAGAATCAAATAACAAAAGTAGCCAGATGACTACTGAGTTGTCAGTCACAGCTGAAGGAGAAGCTCAGATACTCAACACAGAAAAAATGACATCTCTAGCTGATACAACAAATGCGAGGTGGAATTATTCTATTTAACTTGCATTAATTAACATCAGTACTCTTATTCTTATTGTCTATAGTTGAACTAAAATGGCTTAGGCAATAACAGAGAAACATTTGAGAAACAGTGTATAGTTTCTCCATAGACTTCTTAAGCCAAAATTCACATTATTTCAGTACCAAAGTAATGCTTGGAATAATCTGAATGGGAAACAATGATGAAAAAGGCATATTGTAGTAACACAGAGAAGGACTTGCCTTCACTGAAAAGCAAAATTATGTGAGCATGTCAACTTTAACCAGCTGATTTTTGGGTTATGCCAAAGTTAAATAAATAAATAATGCTATTTATAGTGATTCAAGGACACTAATGTTGAATAAAAGATGAACATACCACAGAAACTGTGGAGTATTCACAAATATTTTGTACATAGCATTAAATGAAATAGAATGAAGAGCAGTGACGTTCAGGGAGGAGGCACTTTAGAGACAAATATATCTTTGTGACACTATGAGGCAATGAGAGTGGTATGCATAGTTTGCAGATGGAGAATAATGTCATTCCAGTCAGGGCCTGGCTACATTTTCTGCTCCCTCATTTTCTCCTACACAAACCCCTCATTACTTTCCCAAATTATGCTTCCTCTGCATCAGGGGCAGCTCGTGCTATTAGGCTGCAGGACTGCAGCCCTCCCAGCTGTAAAATCAAGTAAACAAAAAAGAAAAGAAAATAACTAAAAGAAAATAAAATAAAAAAATAAACGTGAGTCCCAAACATTGCGCATGCGCACTCGTGCATTTTCCCGATGTCAGACTGCTGGTGAAGCAGTCTGGAGCATGCGCACAAAATCCAAACTGTCTCACCAGCAGTCTGGATTGACATCGCAATGTTTAAGTCCAGATATCACAGAAGTCTATGCAGTTGTAACTGCATAGACTGGAAGGGGATTGGACTGCAATGTCTGCAGGCTGGTGAAGGACGTGCTCTTTCTCATGGATTAGACCATTGACTTCACTCTCTCTCACGGGATTCTGGGACCGTTGACTTTGTGGTTGGATTGTTTAGCATGGGATGGATTATTTTAGCTGGATCATGGCTTGAAAGGTTTCATTTACTTTGTGGATGGATTATTTATTCATTCACTAGCTGGATTGTGGCTTGATGGATTATTCATTTACTGGCAGGTACAAGGGTGTGTGTGTGTGTGTGTGTGTGTATGTGTGTGTGTGTGTGTGTGTGTGTGTGTGTGTGTGTGTGTGTGTGTGTGTGTGTGTGTGTGTGTGTGTGTAAAGTTGCCACACACATTTTCAAAGGTATGAGAACAAAATAACACCAAAATACTCTCCTGTTTAAATAATAGTTATTTATTTAATGTCATTACATTTGTCTGTGTGTATAACCGGATACGGAGGGATGAATGGCAAAACTGTCTGAAAGAAATTTCAGAGATGTTTATTCCTAACGTATTTTCTTATGTGCCCTGAAGCAAAATAGGACCTAGAAGAAAAAAGAAAATAAGTTGAGAAGTCCTGTGAAATATATTTTTTTCTAAAACAACTCAGCATTCATTTAGTGTTGTGCCATAAAGACCTTTACAAAATATGAAGGTACTCAGTGTTTCTTTGTACTTGAGTTTTATTCTAGTGTAAGTTGTCTGATGAGATATATTTTACTTCCAAACTAATGGCTAATATCATCCTTCAAGTATTCAGACTTTTATCATTGCTCATGACTGTGATAGCTGCTGCTACTACTGGAAGATATATAATAAACTACTTGATTTTGGCACAGCATCTCCTTGATTTACAATGGGGGTCTATTCCAATGACCCCATTGCAAGTTGAAAACCTCTACATACACACATACTGTATTACATGAGCCATAAGGATGCATAAATAATTACAAATGCATGGATGACCACAAGTCACAGTTGCCAGTGGCTACATAGAACATGTAACTGGGGGTGGTTAGAGATCAGGCTTGAACCTTGTACTGTCAGGTGCAGATAACAAAAGCCTGAATTCCCTACCCACCACCATTTGTATAATTTTGCAGATTTCTGCCTAACATTCTGTTCTGTTCTTTTCCTAATAACATCTGTGGTTTCATTTACTTTGTGGATGGATTATTTATTCATTCACTAGCTGGATTGTGGCTTGATGGATTATTCATTTACTGGCAGGTACAAGGGTGTGTGTGTGTGTGTGTGTGTGTGTGTGTGTGTGTGTGTGTGTGTGTGTGTGTGTGTGTGTGTGTGTGTGTGTGTGTGTGTGTGTGTGTGTGTGTGTGTGTGTGTGTGTGTGTGTGTGTAAAGTTGCCACACACATTTTCAAAGGTATGAGAACAAAATAACACCAAAATACTCTCCTATTTAAATAATAGTTATTTATTTAATGTCATTACATTTGTCTGTGTGTATAACCGGATACGGAGGGATGAATGGCAAAACTGTCTGAAAGAAATTTCAGAGATGTTTATTCCTAACGTATTTTCTTATGTGCCCTGAAGCAAAATAGGACCTAGAAGAAAAAAGAAAATAAGTTGAGAAGTCCTGTGAAATATATTTTTTTCGAAAACAACTCAGCATTCATTTAGTGTTGTACCATAAAGACCTTTACAAAATATGAAGGTACTCAGTGTTTCTTTGTACTTGAGTTTTATTCTAGTGTAAGTTGTCTGATGAGATATATTTTACTTCCAAACTAATGGCTAATATCATCCTTCAAGTATTCAGACTTTTATCACTGCTCATGACTGTGATAGCTGCTGCTACTACTGGAAGATATATAATAAACTACTTGATTTTGGCACAGCATCTCCTTGATTTACAATGGGGGTCTATTCCAATGACCCCATTGCAAGTTGAAAACCTCTACATACACACATACTGTATTACATGAGCCATAAGGATGCATAAATAATTACAAATGCATGGATGACCACAAGTCACAGTTGCCAGTGGCTACATAGAACATGTAACTGGGGGTGGTTAGAGATCAGGCTTGAACCTTGTACTGTCAGGTGCAGATAACAAAAGCCTGAATTCCCTACCCACCACCATTTGAATAATTTTGCAGATTTCTGCCTAACATTTTGTTCTGTTCTTTTCCTAATAACATCTGTGGTTTCTGAATACTTAAATTCTGAGATGTTTGATGGTGCAGTGGCAGCATTATTGCCTCAAAGCTGTAGGTCCTCAGGTTTCATTCTTGGTTAGGGTGCCTTCTGTGTGGGTTTGTTTTGATGGTGCAGTGGTAGCATTGTTGCCTCACAGCTAGAGGTTTTCTGGTTTGATTTTTGGCTGGGGTGCCTTCTGTGTGGAGTCTGCATCTCCCTGCTGTGTTTGTGTGGGTTTGCTCTGGTGTCCTCCCATGCTACAAAGACATGTGTCTTTAGTATTTCTCCCCGGGCCACTGCTGAAAATTGTTTTTTGTTCCGTCAGACTTTCCTGGTTAACAAATATTAAATAAATAAAATTGACAGTCATTTGAATTTCAGACTTCATATTCTTCAGAAAGTGCATGGTAACACAAAACCTTTTATCCTAGCAATTTTCTAACTTTATAAGATGAATATTTGAAATTTGTCCTTATTTTTGGGACTGTATTCACCCATTATTGGCTTTGTCCAGGTTTTTTGTGCTAAGGTTGAGAGCTATGGCAAGACCTGAATTCACTGAATATGTTTGAGGGCTGTATTCCATCATTACTAGGTTTGTCCAGGTATTTTGTGCTAAAAGGTTGACAGCTATGGTGAGAACTGAATTCACTAAATGATAGCCATTTAAATTTCATTCTTTCTCTCTTTCACAAAGCAGCTGATTTGGCATAGTGGTATATTGCTCTGACTGTTTTACACAGGGACCTGGGTTCAAGAGTGGGCAGTAAAATACATGGTGGTAACACAGCATTTTATTCTGCAAACTTTTCAAGATTATACAAGCAATGTTTGTGTCCCTGGGTTTTGGGTTTTTGCCACCCCCCCAATAAATTTTGTCTTTTTCCAGATTTCATTTGCTGCGAAGTTGAGATACAGTTGAGTACTGAGTAGATTTTACAAGGAGCTGAGAGCTGCAGGGGGAAAAAAGTTTAGTGCTACTTATGCGGAGTCTGCTTGCATTGTTAATAGCACAACAGGTTGTGTACTTGCTTTTGATGCAGAAGGCTATGGGTTCTATTCCCACAAGGGGTGGATGCTGCTGTACTAAGAATGTCCTCTTTGGCAAAGATACTAACTAGCAACAACCTCTTCATTAGTTATAGATCTCTTTAATGTGGAATTATTTGGGTGACTTACTTCTGCAGAGATTGTGCATATTTACTGATACTGGCATATTGTATACATTTGAGTAAACTTTTTTATGATGGAAATGTTCTCAATTGGACAGTTTTGTCATTATTGGTGCATGCATTTTGTTTCATTGTTTACTGGGAAAATGTTCAAAATAATAAATTTAAAACACTCTCTGACAACTGTAGTGTATTATACAAGGAATATAATTTAATACAATCAGGAAGGTGTATCACACAACACATGGAAACACTCATATCTGCTCTGGTATTACAGCACAATGGCACTAAATATACAGAACCAACTGATATTGCCAACATCTTGGCAGATAGGTTCAGTGCTAACTTTACCCCTCTCTCACCCCCTAAAGGGCCCATCTCTATACCGGAAGAATGCAAAGTTCCTGTAATCACGGCTGCACAGGTAAAAAACATACTCTCCAAAGCCATGAACACAGCATCCATGGGACCTGGCAACATCTCATTCTGCATCCAACATGAACTACAAAACAAACTGGCACTCCACCTAAGTACCGTGTTCAATCATAGCCTCACCTCAGGTTTCATGCCCACTGAATGGCGCACAGCAACAGTTATCCCACTCCACAAAGGGGGAGCCACCAAGGACCCCAGGAACTACCGCCCCATTAGCCTGATGAGCCTGGTCTGCAAAGCTATGGAACGTATCATCATGGAACTTATAAACAATGACACTGGTAATGTCCAAACTCTGGATCCTACCCAGTTTGAGTTTGTAAAAGGCAGATCATGTCTCCTAAACCTGATAGACTTATTTGAAGCGGTCACCAAAGCCGTAGATGAGGGTAAGGTGGATCACACAGCCTATCTAGATCTTGCCAAGGCTTTTGACACCATCCCCCACTCTAGAATTATAGATAAACTCACTAAACTAGGTATAAATCATTATATCACAAGATGGGTTGCCAACTGACTCACTTACAGAACCCACACTGTGAGAGTAGCAGACTCTAAATCCAACTTCAGACCATTGACAAGTGGAGCACCACAGAGTTCACTCCTAGGTCCTCTCCTGTTTGGTGTCTACTTCTCTGAAGTACAGGCTAACACAGAAGGTCTTTGGCTAACAAAGTTTGCAGATGACTACAAACTAGGAGCCATAATCAAAACTCCTAACGATGTGTACATCCTACAAAAGGGCCTCACTGAAACAGATGTCTGGTGTCAAAACCATGGCCTCAAGCTCAGTGCCAAAAAGTGCATTGTCATCCCTTTTGGTAAAAACTCTGTACCCATGAACTACCACATAGGCGGTAGTCTATTTAACACTTGAAAGTGTGATAAGAGACCTTGGGACACAGGTGGACAGTAGTCTCTCCTTTGATAATCACATCACCACAGTAGTCAGAAAATCCTTCTATGTGGCACACCTCATCACAAAAGGTTTCTCATCCAGGAAAAAAAGGTCATTGTTCCCCTCTACTCATCACTCATTAGACCCATTATAGAGTACAATGCCCCTTTTAGTATGTACCTCACAAGACATCTTCAACAACTGGAAAGGCCACAGAAATACCTCACAAAGAGGATTACTGACCTCAAACAGATGCCCTATGCAGACCGTCTCAAAAATCTCCAGCTTTACTCTGTCACATATCGCCTACTCAGAGGCAATCTCTGCCTAATATACAAAGCTATGTCAAACCCAGAGCTGTTGGACATGCTACACTTAATGAAATCCCAATCTCTCCGAGCTACATGCTCTAGGGACCTAAACCTTATCACCACAATAAACAGAACATGCTGGAGGGATAGATTCCTGTCCCAGAGACTTCCCATACTCTGGAACAAACTACATATCTATATCAAACAAATCTCCTCATTAGCACTCTTCAAGAAAAATCTTGATGATTGGATGGGAGATGGGAAATTCACCCCAGGGATCACTTCTGTTGCTCTGCTTGACAGGGGCACAGAAAAATAATTTTCTTGGGTGGTAAAAGCCAGGGTACCATTTGGCTAGGCTTACATAGGCCCTAGGGTCAATAGCCTAGTACCTACCTATGAACCAATGTATGTTTTGTGTGCAAGGGGCCTATCATTTGAAAATAGCCCAGAGTTAATCTTTATACTACCCAACTGTATTTTCTTTGAATGTGGATTTCACTGCTGTTTCAATGAATATGAGTTTCAAGGGCAAAGTTTTAATGCTAAGTCTATTTTCATTGTAAGACTGCATTGCTTTGTTTAGCAGATGTTTTAGTGTTTGTGCTGTAAAATACAAAATAAAACTTTCAAATAAAAATCCAAATCATCGTAGAAGTAAAGCAGTATGCACATCGCAGTGTTTATGGTAAATGGGATGAAATAGCCAAGTAATGGGACATTGGCATGGCTGCAGGGGGTAGCTCCATTCGACCATGATTTTGTGAGGGGGGGAAGGATGGCAAACTCAGACAGCCCCAGCTCAGCTGAACTATACCTCATAGCTGTCCAGATTTTCACCGAATGAATAGATTTTTGCTTCTTCTTTTTGTTTTTTTCCTCATAAAATTTGTGGTTTTCTGGCAAATCATTTAGGAATTAAGGTCACTAAATAATGACAGACATTTAGTTTCAGACTTCATAACCTTCAGAAAAATGCATGCTAAAGCAAGACCTGTTCTATCAACTAAGTTTATACATTTAGTACTGTTTGTATGTTCCCCCAGTATATTTGGCCTTGTCCAGATTTCTTGCGTTAACAGGTTGAGAGGTACGTGCAAATTGCTTTATAGAATTGGGCATATCCAAACCTCTCAACTGTCCCTGATTTTGGCTCAAAATGTTGCTCTCCCTCTAATTCCTCCGCAAAATGTCAATTTTGGAAGAAAACATGGAGGCTTTACAATTAATAAATAACTGTAATAATCAGAGTTATAGATTAATTTTATTTCAGAAATGCATGTAGATTTGTTTATTTTGTCAGCTGCTCAAGCTAACGGTGCTAATATTAAAAAGTGTCCCTTTTTTGACAGGTTCCTAGCTGTATTGTGTGTGGCTATTTTATATTTTTGCATCACATTTTTGGTCCATTTTTCATAAAATTGTGGTTTTCTGGCAAATTAGTTGCAAATCTTTAAAGATTGAAGTAAGAAAATAATGACAGACATTTCAGTTTCAGATTTTATACCCTTTAGAAAATTCATACTAATGCAAAACCTACTGTTCTATTAGAAAGTTTATAAGAACAATATTTAAATATTGTCCGTAATTTTGGGCCTGGTTTGTCCAGATTTCTTGCTCTAAGGTTGAGAGGTATGACAAATGTGTCATGGCCATTGCAGTCAGCCAGAGACATTTCAAGTTGTGACATACTTGTTGCATCCCACTCCCCCATGTAGTGACTCTGGATGTGTCCAAGCAAGGCAAGGAGCAGTTATGCAGTGTAAGTGTGCAGAGACACAAGTACTACAGTGGGTTTTCATCTGTCCTTGCTTGATTTTGCAGAATGTTCTGGTTTTCTGTCATATTTTTATTCTGTTGATCATGCTTCTAATTATTCAGAAAGTGCCTGTTGCTCTATGTTTAAGTAGCAATGATTTCATGACTATCAGATAAGCTTGTCTAAGATTGTAAGATGCAAGTAATCTTACTGTTAAAGAATTACCAACATTGAAAGCCTTTTTGTTGTTGCCATGCGGAGAATACTTACATAACTAGATAACATATAAGCCTTGGGTATTGAAATGCACATGACAGAATTTGTAATAAAGGACAGGATTACAATATTTTAAGAAGCTCATTATCTTTGTTGGAGCCTTGCCATCATCTTTGCAGGCTTTCCCCATAAACCAAACAGAATGCCAGTCTATCATGTCTGGTCCATAACCTGTGCAGTAATCCTTTAAGCAATTTATCTTGAGCTTGTTTCTTGTTTGCTGTTCATTTTTTTACTTTGATCATGTTTTCCCAATGAAACTAGTAGATAGTTGTCAGGCAGCAGGTCTTTTTTGGATAAGAAACATTTTTACAAGTGGGGGTATCATTGCTACTTTCAGCATGTTACTTGGTACTTTTTATAAAGATGAATATAAATTATAATTAGAACTGCAGTGCAAGGAGAAGTGGTTTGAGTTGAGTGCTGCTTGTTTGTCTTGTACTTGATTTTGATTGGCAAACCAGTAATGTGTTTAAAAAGTAATTTATTTTTTCATGCCTCACAACCTTTTTGTTTCCATCTAGATATTAAGTAAGCTGTCATGCAACCAATGCATTGACATATTGTTTTCCTTCTACACTTCATTTTGTCTTGATTGGACTCTCATAATGATGGTTTGGCACTCAGGGCAGCGTATTTAATTAAAGTTCCAGTTTTTGTGGTTTTGAGCATAGCTCCTCCCCTTTCTAGTTGGACACACCCCTTCCCATTGGCCCCACCCATTCAGTTGTCTCCTGCAGCCCCCGTTCAGTTTGAAGTCACCAGCTGCCACTGCTCTGCATATGTGCAAAAATAGTGCCTGTCCCAAAAATGTTGCCTTTCTTACCCTGACCTAACATTCCTCATGATTAGCCTTGTGTGTTTTATTTTGCTTGCTGTTCCCTCTTTTCTTCATTTTCAATCTCACGCTTTCCTCACAGTTTATATAATGAAATGTGTTGGCCCTTTGCTGTGGTTCTCTTTGACATGCTCATGGTGACCAAATGACAGTGATGAGGTATTTTGCAGTGCAGTTGAGCATGCTCAGCATTGTGAATGCTTCCATACCCTTCTTGTGACATGATCATTTGACGTATACTAGCATTGCCCCTTCCTTACATTTCCCAGCAAAACTACTGCCTGTAACATGGTGACACAGATTTGTAATGCATGCTTTCATGGAACACTGCTCTGTGCTGGCCCTAATGCATAGATAAACAGTTATATGCCAGCTATGGCATCAGAGATATTTAGTGCTGCCTCAAGATTCACTGAATTTCTGAATAGCCACCACAGATTTTCCAGATTCTGATCAAACTTTTTTTAACCCTACTCATGGAACAGTGGTTTAGATAATTCTTTTCACTGTTAATAATGTGACTTGTTTAACTACTGTCAGCTGTCTTATCTCTCTTGTATTCTGTTTTCTATCACTTTTTTACTGCATTTTCTCACATCCAGTCATATCTTCTTCCTTTGTCTATGTTTGCTTTCCCAGGACACTCCACTCTCCTCTCACATCCCAAAGGCATACTCTGACTGGCTACACAATACTGTTCATATATGTATGTTGTATTTACCTCCCTTGCCCTTGAGGTTTGGATTACGTCTGAAAAAGGTCCGAGAAGAACCAGTTACTTCACTTACCCAGTTAATAAATATGAATTTAATTTATTTGTCAGCCAAGTAGCTTCACTAAGCATATGTGGTGAATTAATACTCTATCTTATTGTGATTCTGTGGCATGTTACATTTTATATGTTAGTCTTTGTTTATCTGTCTCAACTAGTTTAGTTACATACTTATGTTAATCTTACTTGTAAGTGTTTATACTGACTTCATGTTGTATATATATATATATATATATATATATATATATATATATATATATATATATATAAAATAAGGCAATGATATGCTGTAATTACTTTACTTTCTACTGCTGTTTTTGGCATAGACCATGGAAAGAATTACTCCATTAGGATGAGCTCACTTCCTGGTTCATAGGTTCAAAGGTTAATAGGTATTTACTAGGCTAAGAACCACAAGGCCTTTTTAAGCCTAGCCATGCCACCCAAATCTCTGACATGTTCTGCTACCCTTGATAAGTGTAAGCAGGAGCTTGGGAGATGAAGCATTTACAAGCAGGAGACTGAGAGATGAACCATTTACAGGTCGCCTGTGTCCATTACAGACATAGGTGCCAAGCCACAGATGAATTTCCTTTTTCCCATCCAATTGTCCAAGTTACACTTGAATTGGGTTAGGGAGGAACTCTGCTTCACATGGATGGGGAACCTATTACTTAAATAGGGTAATCTCTGGCAAACATACCTGTCTCTCCAGCAGGTCCTGTTTATATCACATACAAGGCATAAGTCTTTAGAATGGTTAATTCAGGTGCTGTTTGTTTTGTTGATATGGAGGAGGTCCATCTGAGTGGGGTCTGACAATGCCTTGTATGCCAGTCATAGATCTCCCCTCAATAGCCTGTAGGAGACAGAATGCAGGGATAGGGCATTGAGGTGGTCTGCATAGGACATTTTACTTACACTCTATATTCTTTAGCTGGGAACCTCTGTGCCCTTTCCAGTTGTTGGATATGCCTGGTTAGGTACATACCAAAGGGGTCATTGTACTCGGTGATAGGTCTGATGAATGCCAAATACAGTGGGACAATGACTTCCTTGGAACTAGATGCCACACCTTTGTTTATAAGCTGTGCAACATAGAATGACTTCCTCACTACTGTAGACATGTGATGGTCAAAGACTAGATTACTGTCTATGTGTGTCCCTAATTCCCTGACTAGTGAGTCAACTCTAAGGAGTGTGTTGTCAATATGATAGTTACCAGGGGTGGATGACTTCCCAAAGGATACTGTCATGCAGTTCTTGTCATTTAGTTTTAGTATATGTCTCTTACACCAGTTGTTTGTCTGTGTCAGCCCCTCCTGGAGAACATTAGAGTCAGTGTGGGATTCAATGACAGCTCCTAATTTGCAATCATCTGCAAATTTAGTCAGCCAGAGACCATTGACATTGGTCTTGACTTCTGAGAAGTAATTGCAGAAAAGGACCGGTCCAAGGACCAGTCCCTTAGGGACTCCACTTGTAAATGGCCTCTTTGTAGAGGTGGGCTCCCCAATTCTAACTTCTTGGGTCCTGTCTGTAAGTCAGTTGACTACCCACCGGGTGACATAATGGTTTGTACCTAACCTCTTGGGTTTATCAAAAATGACTGAGTGGGGTATTGCGTCAAATGGCTAACCAGGCAAAATAGGCAGTGTGAACCATTTTTTCCTCATCCAATGCTTTTCTAACCTTCTTAAAGAAGTCCACCAGGTTGAGTAGGCATGACCTGCCCTTAATGAAACCAAGTTGGGTTGAATCCAGTGTCTGGAGGATTACTATACCAGTATTGATCATTTCCATGATAATTCTTTCTATGGCTTTTCATATAAGACTAATGAGACTTATGGGTCTGTAGTTGGCCCACCTTTGTGCAGAAAAATGACTGTTGCTGTTCTTTGTTCATGAGCATAAAGCTTGTGTGGAGGCTATAGTTAAATGTAAATTCCACAGGGCCTAATAGGTCATGCTTCATGTTATTTAAAAAGCATCCTGGGATATTGTCTGGGTCCATTGATGCAATCATACTGACCATAGCGAGAGCATTAATGACCTATTCCCTAGTGATACTAGGGGGAGTTATATGATAGGATTATAGGATCATAGAAGGTTACTAGGCTAATGGCCCAGGGGCCCTTATAAGCCTAGCCAAGTTTTTCCCTATTATAATGGTGCTAATAATAGCCATGACTCAGCACCTGCTGTCCCTGTCCAGAAGGGATACAGGTAGAAAACTAGGGGTGAATTTTTGATTCCTCATCCAGTCATGCAGGTTACACTTGAAGAGGTTCAGCAAAGGGCTCTGTTTCACATGGATAACCAGCTTATTCTAGAGCAAGGGGAGCCTCTTGGAGATGAACCTGTCTCTCCAGCAGGTCCTGTTAATTTCACTTCTCATGTTGAGATCCCTAAAGCCAGTGCAGCAAATGCCATCTGACTTGCTAATGTGCAGCAGTTTCATCAGGGCAGGGTATGTGGATGCCTTGTAGGCTAGGCAGAGATCGCCCCTTAGCAGTCTGTAGGACACAGAGTATAACGACTGGAATTTTAGTTTATTAGTATAGGATAGGTGTTGGACACCTTGAATTTTCTTTGTAAGGTATGTCTGTGGTCTCTCCAATTGTTGGAGGTACCTGGAGAGGTACATACTAATGGGTGCATTGTATTTAATTGGTCTAATAAGGGAGAAGTACGGGGGGGGGGGTTATGTCCTCTTTTTTTCTAGAGGCAATGCCCTTACTTTCCTGACCACTGTGGAAACATGCTGGCAGAAGGATAGGTTGCTGCCAATCTGTGTGCCCAGGTTTTTTACTGCCAATTTGGTGCTTAGAGTGGTGTTGTCAATGTGATATTTGGTAGGATGTCTCCTTTTTTGAAAGGGATGATGATATACTTTTAAGCATTTAGCTGGAGCCCGTTGCTGTGGCACTAGTTGTTGGTTTGAGTAATACTCTCTTGAAAGGTTACAGTGTCATTGGAGTACTCAATGACAGCACCCAGCTTGCAGTCATCTGCAATCTTTGTTAGCCAGATGCCCTTTGTTTTAGCCTGTACTTCCAAAAAGTAAATTTCCAACAATAGGGGCTTCAGCACTAAGCCTTGTGATACTCCATTGATTACTGGTCTGGTGGTGGATTGACAGTGTCCTATTTTAATTGCGTGTGTTATATTAGTGAGCCAGTTAGCAACTTAAATGACTATATACTGGTTTACGTTCAGCTGGGTAAGTTTATCTATGATGCCTGAATGAGAGATGGTGTTGAAGGCCTTATCCGGGTCTACATAGGCAGTATGCACATTTTTGCCTTCATCCATGGCTTTGATGACTGTCTCAAAGAAGTCCACAAAGTTCAGTAGAAACAATCTCCCTTTGACTAAACCAAACTGAAATGAGTCCAGGATTTGGAGATCACCTACAACCTTGTTGATGAGGTCCATGATGATTCTTTCCCTGGCCTTGCAATGAGGCTGGTCAGACTTATTGGTCTGTAATTACCAGGGTCAGTAGAGGAGACCCCTTTGTGGAAGGTGATGACAGTGGCAATTTTCCAATCTGTGGGAATATACCCTGTGTTTAGACTGTGTTTGAAGAGTATACTAAGAGGTGTCACTAGCTCTTGCTTTAAGAATTCAGGACACAGCCAGGGATGTTGTCTGGTCCCACAGATGCTGTGTTTTTAGCCTTGGAGAGGGCAGTTAGGATCTGTTCCTTAAAGATCACTGGGGGAGGTCATGTGAGAGTGATGTCTTATGGTGTATTGGGGGTGACATATTTGATGTCATTTCTTGAGGGAAGGTTGAGGGGGAGAAATGTTTGAAGTTGGAGTTGAATTTCTCAGCAAGTAGGTTTGCTATATCTTTGCTTAGTATAAGTGGCTCCATTAACAACGAGCTCTGCACACACAATTGTGTATTGCCTCTTAGGTTGTGGACATAGCTAAGGATTGACTTGTGGTTGTTCTTGGCCTGGGAGGCCAAATTTGACTTAAATTTGGGTTTGGTAGACTTTATTTGTCTACTGAGTTATTTGTTTAGTTTGTTGAGAGTGCTTTTATCCTGCCAGGTTATCACTTAATAGCAGGAAGTTAGTCTAAGAGTAGTTCCTGAATATTCCAGGGTTAGCTGGAAGTCCAGGCTTTATTATTACTATTACTTCAAAGAAGACCATTTTGTGGTCTGACCTATGTGGTGTGAAGTACTCTCCCATATTTAGTGAGGACCATATCCAGCATGGTTGCTCCCCTGGTTGGCGTATTGATCATCTGGTCCAGGGAGTTTGTGTTTACAAAATCCAGGAATCTTTGTACCTGTATGCTTGGTGTCATACAGGATTCCCAGTTAAGAGTGGGGTAACTAAAGTCACCCTTGAATATGGTATTGGATTGGATGGTGAGTGTTTCCAATAAGTTTGAATATGTGGTATGGGTCTCCGAGTCATAGAGGGGGACCTATAGCCTGCAAGGAAGTGGTAGTGGATTTTGCCTGTTGATTTGAACATGGAGAAGCTCAAGTACATTGGTTGACAAACAAGAAAACAAATAATAAAGAACGAATGCTATGGTAACAGATTGTATGAGTAATTGGTGAAATAATGGTTTTATTATTTTATTGCTTAATTATGTAATAAGGATGAATATATAAGGGAGGGATTAAGAAGATGGAGTCATTCTCTGTCAAAGCCTGCAATAGCCAAGGTGCTAGAGATTTGTGAACTAGTTTTAATAAAATATCTGTTTGTATTCCTGGTCTTTTGTTCGTGGTGACTATCTACTTTTGGAAAGTGAAGTGGTTATGCAAGAACAAAATATGTATTTGGTTTTGAAACTGCTTCATTTGATTTATAGCTCAACATCTGTACCTAAAGGACTCTTGGTTCCTCAGCCTATTGCAATCTATATGGTATTTGGAAGAACAATCTTTGTGCATTATAGCTGTTGTCCTGTTGGATATTTACTGTTTGTAGCATGAGTTATATAAAATGCTTCTGAAAGTAGTTACTGTTTATGGACTGTGCTGTATATACACTGTTGCAAAGTTGCTCTTGTTAACTCTAATATAACTGGTAGTAATGTTCTCTGCTATGGCATGGGTAAGGGCTGAAGATAGTCCCTGGATCTATGGTACAAACAGAAATGTATAAATAAATGAGTGAATAGAAAATGCTAACAGTTATACTGGTCTTTAGGGTCAGGCCACCTTAATGCCTAGATTCAGCTCAATGTAACGTCTGACCAAGTCTGGCAGAAGATAAGAACAGGACTTTACTTATCAACATATCCACTCAGACTTACTGTGACTTGACGCATCAAGTACTGATATTGTGCAATACGGGACCAAGGATTAAGCCTTGTGGTACAAAGAGTTTTGCATTGTATGCCTCACACATCATTAAACAACATCACTGTAGCTACTATCTAGACAGTTTTACACAAACCAGCCTTTCAATGATCATGGCCTACTGGGTAGGGATAGTCATCTACTGCTATATAAAACACGCGTTTTTGAAAAATTAAAGTAGCAGAGCTGACTTTTTGAAAAAAAGTATATATATGTATATATATATATATATATATATATATATATATATATATATATATATATATATATATATATATATTGAATTTAATGTGGGGGTGTGTTATTCAATCAGTGGCCTATCCTGAATGTATGCAGGTTGTCACTACAGCCTAAGACATCAAGTATTTAGTCTGGAAATGTATTCATCTAGCACAGCTGATATCTAAGGGCATCACATCTGGGAAAAAAATATGTTATTGTCCAGCTCTACACAGTCTCGATTACCCCAGTTGTAGAGTACAATGCCCCCTTTAGCATGCACCTGTACAGAAACATCACACAGCAAGAAAGACCAGAGTGGTTCCTAACTAGAAAGGCTGCTTGTCTAAAGACCAATGACTACCTAGACAGGCTACAAGAGCTGTCCTTATATTCAGTTTATTAGGTTCTGCATGATTGCTAATTCTTGCACTCGTGCCATTAAGGACCCAACTTTCCTTGATCTCTTGCATTTCCACAAGACTGAAATCTCAAAAAAAACACTTGAACTAATGATTTCTATCTCCGCCAACATATAAATAAAACATGTTGTAGGGGCAGGCACTCAATATACTCAATGTTTGTGTAATCTCTGGAACAATCTGCCCATACATGTAAACAGACTGACACCCTCGCATCATTTAAGACAAACCTTGATGATTGGATAGGCATCAACAGATTTATTCCTGGCCTGACTGACTTCACCTTTCTAGAAGTGGGAGGTACTTCAACAGGGCAGTCATTGGCAAGGAGAAAATTATCTCTTTACTTATTTGCCAAGTAATTACTATGATCTTTTGATCTTATGACCCTATACAGGTTCCTGATCAGACATTATAGCCATTATATTTTATGAAAATATTTTACTTTGTTGCAGACACCCCGGTCATGTGGTTGATTTTAATTTAGGATAACCCAGGAGGCACAAGTCCCTCTTGTTAGGGGGTTACAGAGGTGAAAGGTTAAGTTAATTGGGAAATTTTTTTGGCCTTTTTGGTTCCATTGCCTGCCTATTATCATCCCTCCCCTCCCAGCAAATGGACCCATTTATGTCCCATCACTGAGGTGAGAGTCAGATAAGACAGGCCATTGTTTATCCAGCTATCAGTGGGATTTGGCATTTTCTTTCTTTTTTTCTTTGCCCATAAACTTCTGCACACACTCAGCAAAGCACCAGAGAAGAGTCATTCATTAGACTGATTGCATATCCTTTCCACTTACTTCAGCAAGGTCTATACAAGGAAATCACACTGACTGCATTGTCCCCTGAATAAGCATAAACTCCCAACCACCTACCCTCCCTGGGACAGGGCAGCAAGACAAATCACTACACACCATATCCAGTTTTCTACAGAAAGTCTTGATCTTCCTCTCATATTTTTGGTCTGTGCCTCATAAAATTTGTGTTTTTCTGGCAAATCACTAATGATGGAAGTCACTAAATCATGACATACATTTGAATGTTAGACTTCATATCCCTCAGAAAATCCATGCAACTAGAAATCCTGTTATTCTCTCAACTAAGTTTAAATGAGCAATATTTAAAAAAGTGCCTCTGCTTTTTTTTTTTTTTTTACCTTTGTTCTCCACTTTCTTGCTCTAGGAAGTTGAGAGGTATGCTACATGTCCAGTCTCTGTCTCCCCTACGTCTGGGAATGCTAATTGAAAATGTTCGCTTAACATGCATTAAGGGCTCCAACACACTATATTACAGACTCAGGCAAAGACTTGGTTACTTTAGGTCTTATTTTATTTGAAGCATCTTGGATGTACAGACATGACATAGCATTACTTATTTAGTCAAAGCAATGTACTAAAGTAACCACATTTTTACTATAGGACATCTTTGCTGTTTGATCCAATATTATTTAATTCCAAAAGCAAATATGTCCTATAGCAATGCATATTGGACCAAACTAGAAAGACCCCTGTACCAACAGAATGCCACTTGTAAAAACAAACTTAGGGCAAACTAGAAAGTCCTTGGTAAAATAGAGTGCCACCAGAAAAAGAAAATTACAAACCTATTGCTGCACTTTCTAAAGCAAGCATGAATAACAGACCTTTACAAATGGTTGTTTCCACCTTACCATATATGATACAAAATTACATGGTTTTGGATGTAAGAAGTGCATAACATACATTACTTTGGTATATAATTTTGTTATTATGCATAGCCCTTTGAAAGTTTTCTTAAAGCTAAAACCTCCTGGTATGACATCATAAAAAAATTAATCCCCATTGACTCTTTACTTAAATTAGTGTACCAACTACAATATTGCTATGGTTACTGCAACAACAGAAGAGTCTTCTATCCTAGTAATACAAGTTGTCAGCTACGTCTCACAGGTGGAACACCCTACATGGAAAATAATCATATATGATAACTTATTAGTAAAACTGTAATAGTGTTTATCCACCCAGATGGCCTTGCTGGTGTATGCAAATTCTTGTCAATACTTATATCACACTTGGACTGAAATCAAAACGTGTCACAATCACCCTTTTTGTCTCAACTGCTTGCTTCAACATGAAAAGAACATTAATTATAAAGCATAGATGTATGAAAGTTCACTCAACACTTGGGTATAGACATGAAGCAACTGGCTTTGAATGCACGCTTACCCTTTATAGGTTTTTACCTATTTTTACAATGCATACAAGCCAAAAAATCCAAACTCAATTAACTTTAAGCATAAAACACTTAATGATTTTGCTTTTTATAAGTATTATCTATATATATATATATATATGTATATGTATATATATTCCATTTATTAATATGACATAACATTTTCTTTCTGTTCATTCACTGTGCTAACTTTTGCACAGTCCTATAATATATAGCAATACACTCAAGCTGTGTAGTCACTGACAATTTTTGTGCAAACTCCACAATTTCCATGCCCATTTTTGGAAGAGACAACTACATTTTGTAAAAGCTTTCATAAAGCTTACATTCTCAGCTTTCACTAAAAATGGCCTTTTGTAATTAAGTCAGTTACTATCAATAAAAATGCAAATAAACAAACACAGCTAGCACTGAAAACGTTCAACTTAGGAAAAGCATGAACTCCATGATATTAGAAGTTGGTCCCAAAATAAGGTTTAAGAAGCAGCTTACAAGTGCCACATAGTGAACCTTATCAGAGAGATCCTCGTACCACAGAGAGGCGGCATTAAAAAACACAACTCTCCCCTGACAATGGCATCAGGAGAGATACTTATCATCCATGATGGACATAAAACCTTTCTTGTTCAATGGATAATGGCTGTTTCACATAATTTATAACTTGCTATTAATGCATTCAGGTCAAAAACCTGGACTCCACTGGCTGCAGATATGTCACGTTCACTTCTTTTTACTGCGTGTCAGTACAAAATAAGTGGACAGGCTAGCTATTTACTCCATATATGGAAAGTTTGATATCCATTAATTTAAGTCCCCCCCAAAAAAAAACAAGCAAGTATCAATAAATACCTAAAAGACCAAACCAAACAAGAAGAGCTGAGATACCACAAAACCACACCTTAGAAAACAAATTTTAAACCTTCTTGATGAATGCTTAATAGTAAATAAGCAAACCAACACTTAAAAACATATAGATGTTATCACAATGACTTGTGTAGTGACAATTTACATATTTCTATAAATAATTGATATAGTTAGCTGAGCCAGTAATGATTTACTTATTTCCATAATCTATAATTGATATAGCTTGATGAATAAAGCCCTAGAACATTAAACAAAAAAAAAAATACATCTCTTATATTGCGCCATACCATACTAAATTGCATGAGTTGTTGATACACTCATTTAATGAAAAGCCTGATGTCCATTACATTAGAAGTGGGTCCAAAATAATTTTCCCACAAAATTTGGCAAGTCCCACAGCAAATGCATGCAGGAATAGAACCAGCTCTAGAGAGAGTCTGGTGAAATGGAATGCCATTTAAAAAAATACAAGTCTCCCTTGTTAAGGGCATTATGGGCCAAAAACAAATCACTTCTTAAAGATCATGTTTAAAGTTTGTGCAGCACTTCTTTTTGCTGTATTTTTATGCTATCGTCATGTAAAGCTGGCTTTCTGGTACTAAATATGTAGCATGTAGTAGACACAAACTGAAGTTTATTAAAGAATAAATATAGCTCAACTGATCTATGTAAATAGAAACTACATGTTTTAGAGCTGTCAGCTGCATTATGATGAGTGCATAATTACGATATAAAGAAGTGCTAAAAAATATTTAGACATGGTTTGTAAGGACATACAATACTTTCAATTCAGTGTGTTTTGAATGTGCAATGACCCTTTACTTACCTTTGTAGGACTTTATTAATGTATTCAAGCCAATAACGAGAGACACCACAATCTGCCAACATGATCTGTTGCACCCAGGATTGTTTGTATCAGTCACAACAACTTATATCTTGCAGAAAGCCCTGCATAATTAAAGTCTGCTCTGTATTTTAATAAGCTTCAGTGATACATTTAAGTATGGTCCCCATCTTCCCGACCATGTCCATCTTCAGCTGTACTATAACCTCTCCTCATTTCATCACCTCTTTTCATTTTTTTATGTTGTTCTTGAGCAATAGCTGATTGCATTCCAATCCTACTGTCAACTGCTGAGTCCTAAACTGAAAGGATATGCCAAGCAGTTAGTAGGGATGCAAATGGGTACATAACAAGTAATTTTACCGATCCCTGTGCTAACCTTTTAGCTGTACACTCATTAGCCAGTGCATGAAGCTTTATTTAATTCAATGAAAACTGCATAACTCATATTAAGCCTTAGTAAAGGAAGGTGTGCAAATGTCATTACACACATTTTCATTTTACACCTTTGGTAATATTACTACAATTAAACGTCTCCCAAGAGCCAAAGGTCACGTATTGCATTATCCATTAATTATTTCTTACCTACCTTCCTCCTTTACATCTTTTGCACAAAGGCACATACCTGCCCTTTAGATGTCTGATCTGTGTTGTGCCAAGTCTAACCTTTCCAAGAGTAATAAAGCTAGATTCCAAAACATTTATAGTGGTATATTGTGTGACATCTACCATCCTGCTCTCACTACTCTGAATGAACATGTCCTCTCAGCCCCAAGAATAAAATCATCCAGTGGTGGAGGGCGTAGGTAGGGTATAGCGAATTCAGTACATATCAATGACATGAAGCTCAATGTCCGACAGTCCTGTTACGCTAAGAGCAGGTAATGAGATTCCAAGATTTGATATGCTCGTGAATTTCAATAGCTATGCCTAGTATAGCGTAAACTGACCTGATAGTTTACTGGGACTGCCGAATCAGGCCAAAGTGGTCCATGCTCCACACTTCCACCTGTTCATACCTCTCAACTGTCAAGAATTTTGCAGAATGCCCAGATTTTTGCCTCATATGTTTGGTCTGCTCCTCATAAAATGTATAGTTTTCAGGAAATCAGTGAGGACTAAATTATGAGAGATCCTTGAGTTTCAGATTTCCCATCCTCCAGAAAATGCATGGTAACACAAAACCTTTTATTATATCAACTTCCCATGTTTATGAGAGCAGTATTTAAAATGTGGCTGTATTTCTAGATACTTTATCCCCTTAGTATTTTCAGCTTTGTCCAGATTTCTTGTGCTAAGGGATTGAGAGGTATGAACAGCCTACGTATTGCTGGTAAGGAGACTGCTTGCAGGACAAAGCTTGCCATATAGGCGGTGCTCCATGGCTATGAGGTATTTCTGCACAGGCACTCCACCTGTAGGACAGACAAGAAAATGCAGGCATGACAGCCAGCATAGCCATCATTTCTGCAGGGAATGGACATATGGGGGCCAGTAGAACACCTGGAATTCTTTCTACATTTAGGAGAAATATCATTGCAAGCCGTAACCTCTCAAGTTCAGATATGCTTCACACACTACCCGTCTGTGCATGCTCATCCCCCCCCCCAACACACACCTCCAGCTTCCATAGTGCAGTATATTTCCACCTAAATGTGGAACATGGCAGTGAAATTAGTTTGGCTTCTTTCCAGGTACTACCTGCAGTGCCACTTTCCACCTGCAGGTACCGCTCTTGTTTCAGTTACATGCCCACTGATTTCAGTGGATCATTCCAATGCTCTGGTTATAGGGTGGTTGTGATGGTGTAGTGGTTAGCATTGCCACCTCACAGCAAGCGGTTCTCTGGTTCAATCCTTGGCTGGGGTACCTTTTGTGTGGAGTCTGCATGTCCTCCCTGTGATTGTGTGGGTTTCCTCCAGGTGCTCCAGCTTCATCCCAAAGACATGCTGTAGGTGGATTGGACACTCTAAATTGAACCTACGCATGAGTGTGTGTGTGTGTGTGTGTGTGTGTGTGTGTGTGTGTGCGTGCCTTCTGTGGAAGGTTGGGTGCCAAGCTGGCAACTCAACACCTCAAAACTCCACTGACAATTATGAGTGGACAGGTGATCTGCTGTGGTGACCCCTAACCAGGAAAAGCCAAAAGAAGAAGAATTACAATGCTCTGGTTATAATGCTGAAATGTTTTCATCAGAGCAAGCCCAAATACCACTTTCAAATTTGTAGTATGACTCTGGCAGCCCATTTATCATATGCATATGCTGAATAGGGATTGTCAAAGCCTTAGACTTTAGACTCAAGTTTGGTGTAAGTGCTCTGCATGACATGTCTATGCCCAAGTCCTTTCAGAATCCAGATACTAGTATGTTTACAAGTCTGGACTGTATACTCTTCAAGTGAATTTTTAACTCTGTACTAAACAACCCCTTTATGAAAAATGAACAGGACCACAGAGAACATTCATAGCTCATCTGTAATAAGAATTTAAAATTCTGTGCCACATTTTAATGTTAGTTTTTTTTCCCTAATTTTATTATAATATACCATGTACGAAAGGACCAGCTCATTAATGAAAATTAAACCAGAGCACAATTTGTAATAAGAATTTTAAAATTCTGAACCACATTTCAGAGTTGGTTGATAATATTAAACAGTTCTGTAAACCACTACTATAAAAAACTTTAAAACCATTACAGATTTAAAGCACATGTAAGCATGTAATTGCAATTGGAAAGGGATGTGTTAGACTAGCGGAAAATTAAGAATATTCTCTTTCACAACTGTAAAAAGTTTAATGATAAGGCATTTGTAGCATTCACACAAAATATTTTACTGCCAGATAAACTAACAGCTATAATTCCATACATAGCATAATGTATGATTGTTATACTGCTAACAAGATGCTTTTAAACTGTTACCCGATTTATTGTCTAAATCATGTTGAAAACAGAATTCATTATGACTAAAAGGGAGAAACTGATATGTTCATGTTGTTTAAAAGAGACATAGAGCCTTTGTTTACTCTTTTAGGTCTGAAATAGCCCATCTGTTCAAACTGTTCACCCAATAAATCTCAGACAGGTAGAGATGGATGCAAGTTTTCTTGACTGAAGGTCAGAGTTTTTCTTGCAACAGAATTTTGTATTTTGTTAAGTTATGCTCTTTTAAACCAAGATTCTCGTTAGTATGTTTGATTGTCTGCCAACACTTCCCTAGAGCGGCTGACTTCTCATTTCTCCCACCCCGCCCCCACCCTTTTAATCTGCCCAGTACAATGTTTCCAAGATTTTGGGCAGCCCTTCAATAAGGACAGTATGTATTGTGAAGCAGCTGCAAAAGGCCTCACAAATGCTGGCTGACAAGATGTGACAGCTCTGTATATCTCTCACTGGCACTGACAGCTGACAGATGGATACCACTCACACACAGGAAAAAAGCCCCCAGGATGATTCACCAACATTACTCTCTGTTCGTACAGGCCGCATTTGATTGAGTGCTGCTCAGAATAATAAACCCTTGTCGATCCATTGCAGTGCCAACTCTCTCCTACATTGTCTTGTGTTTTTCTTTCTTTTTTTTTTTTTTTTGTTTAATCAGCACATAGAAACATAAGCTCTTCTTTCCACTGTAGGAATCACAGTTTTAATGAAAGCAAGCACAAAAGGGAAAATGTCATGCAGGCTGTATTAACTTTCTGCTTCAGCTATATATGCATTTCACTTTGAATTCTTATCCATTTTCTTGCCATGTTTGAATGTTACTCCATTCTAGTAGATAGAATGAAGGCTTAATATACAGGAGACTTCAGGTGAAATCTTAACAAAACCTTTACTATGAACTCAAGCAGGTTGTTTCACTGCTTCAGTAGATATAAATGTTTACAGCAGATCCCCACAAAACGTCGTGTCATTATTCATTGACCTGTGCAATGTTACGGTATCACAATTTTAAGTCTGTGAAGGAAAGTCTTTGTTGAGCTCTGACTTGTATAATCTAATTTACTGGTAGACAGAGATATCAGTAGTACTACTGGCTCTGAGAGAGACTTGCCTTATGCTGATTTTACTTTACATGATTTCTACCGAACAGAGCAAATGGGAAATTATTTTAGTGTAGTGTTTAGTCAAAAAATTATGATGTTTAGTAATCTTTTTAGACTAGATGCTTTTAGAAACTTGATATTGTAAAACTAACCATAGCAGATGTTTAAATTTACTAGTGATTTGTAAATGCAGTTATGTATTATTTTAAAGGTAGTTTTCTTTTCTAACATGGCTAATAATCAGCTTTGAGAAAGGAATTACAAAATATAGGTGGATAGAAGTAGATACACAGTTTTTTGTAACTTGCTAGTTTAACCAAACCATGTATAAGATTAACTTACTAACTAAAAATATATATTCAGTCATTTTACTTGCATATGTTTTTATGACAGTCACAACATGCTGTCTGTAGAAAAGAGATGATATAATTTTCAACATCTGTTGTCCATTATCATGAATTAAGCCTATGTTTTTTTTTTAAGTTTTAGTTTCAATTACATTAGGAAACTGTTAAAACAGCAGTGTCAAAACCTGCAAATAAATAAATAAAATAAATGCAATTGGTGAGCTTAGATTAAGGAACTTTAGGCATAAATCAGCAGGAGTAATTCTTAAAACTGAATATTGCATTTACCATAGGGTGTCACTGTTCTTCATATTATGTTCATAAGACTGTTATACATGTTCTAACTTGGTAACAGCAAATGACTGTGTGTTACATTACTGCTAATCAGCGGAAGTATCACATTGCAAAATTCTCCCAGAGTTGGTGATTAAACTTAAATTCTCCTACGCATTCAATGCAATGGGATCTCCATCCATGACAGACAATGAGGCTGGGGGAAGGTTATGAAAACAAAGCAGGTATATTGACATATTGTTATCCATAAAGATTAAAAGTTCAGCTGAGCAACTATGCATTTTAGCAGTCCTTGATAAGAATGTCTGTTGTATGCAGAGTGAAAAACGATACAAGAAAATGATACAGAACACAATCAAAGTGAAATACAAACATAAAACTTTAGAAAGAAATGCTTGAAACTGTGTAATACTTAATGGTATATCTACAGTTAACAACTCATCTCAAACTATTAAAGTGGGTGTGATAAATGCTGTTTCTGTTGTACACTTAGAAGAGGAGCTAACAAAGTTTTAGTTTGTCAAATGCATGGTTATATATAGTAGTCTAGAAAAGATGCAGACCTTTGCTCTCATACTTGAAAATACCCAGCAAATGCTCAGAGCATCACATGGGTTCTGCTAAATTTTCTATTTTTCCTTCCATCCATATCTTCATCAGTTCATCAGCGATTTCATTTCTTTGTTTGCTTTTCCCTTTACAGGGTCGGGGGATCTCTTCATGGAAAGCAAGGTATCATGCCACACACTTTGCCTAGGTGCTGTGTAAGTACAGATGTTTGCACTTCTATGTTCACATGAATCCCTAGTGTCAGTTTACCATCAGCAGTCCACCTCACTGCATTTGTCTGGAAAACAGGAGCCCACTCTATGAAAACCCACGTGAACACAGGCAGAGAAATGCTTGTGAAAAATCATGCATTGTGTGGAAGGATGCTAAAACTGTTAACAGTATTGGTCAGACTATGTCTGCATTCTGTATAACACAAATATGTATTGACAAGAATAAAATAGTTCAAACTTCCTGAAATCATTCCTTTCTTTTGATAATGCATAATGAATGGTCTTGTTTTATTTTCAATATTTTTTTGAAGATAAAATAAGAGAATAAATGTCTAATACATTGATCTGAATGGTCTTGTTTTAAATGTGCTTGTTAGCTTATGAGTATCAAGCACCAAAAATTGAAATGAAAGGTATCATAGTTTACTACCAGGTAGGTTTCCATGCGGGAAAAACAAGATTTAATTATTCTGCTTGGACTGGCATGACTTTTTTCTTTCCATCATTCATTTTATTTGTACAGATCTCATCATATGATCTATAAATGTAATTTCTTAAAGACATTCCATACCAACCCAATGTTTCATTTGAAGGACTTGCTCAACTTCTTCCCCTATAACTCTAGTTACTTTATCCCCTGCTCTGCTCAAAGAGGTGTTTTCTTCCCACTGTGCCTTTACAAAGTTTATTTGGCTTATTAGGAGGTCAGCCAACTCAGAATTCCACTAAGAGCGTCCATTAGAAAATAGAACATCCACTCTCACCTTTTGCAGACAGAATCAGTGGGCTGTCATTCTTTATTCTTTTTTTTTTCTAAAAGAAGCAGTTATACTGGTATTCTTCATTCATCATCATCGTCATCACCATCAACACCCTTTTTCTAATTTTCAAAATGGGATCAGGGTGCTATGTCAACTGTTGCCATCTCTCTTGATTCATATCTACAATTTTACTTTCTTCAACAGCCAGTACTGTCACAAGCCTTCCCTCACACAATCCATCCATCTCTTTGCTGGATGTTTTTGACTTCACCAAGTCTTCTTCTACTACTTTATTGCTAATGTGCCTGAACCACTGTAATCTGTTCTCTCTGACCTATGCAATTCAAGGTACTCTGGCCTCTGCTTTGATGTAATAATTTCTTCATTTGTTCAAGAGTGTATATCCTACCACCTGTTTCAGGCACTTCACCTCCATCAATTTTAGCTTGCTTAGTTGTTCTGCCCTCACTGCCCCAGGTTTTTGTACCATATGTGAATACTAGTTACACTATCATTTTGTACATATTACTTTGTATTTTCTTTAGCATTCTTCTGTTACACACACTACCGTTAACACTCTGTGCCATTTGGTACTGACCCTCTGATTCTAGCTTTGACTTCATCATTCAGATTTTCCTTCTCCTCAAATATCCTTCCCAGATACTTGAATCTAATCTGTTCTACTATTTCCCCTTTTACCTCAATTTTCAGCTTCTTCTGATTTTATTCATTTGCTGGTATGAAAACTGTCTTCTTTGTACTCAGTTTCATCCCACCTACCTTCAGTTTTGCATTCCATGCCCCCTCCCATCATAGATGACGTTCCTATTCAGAGTCTACCACATCATTTGCATAGAGCAGCTTTGTTCATCAGTCTTATCCAGCCTTTTTGCTAATGTAGACCATCACCATTATGAACAGCAGTGGGCAAAGTGCTGAACATTGATGTACACCTCCTGCCACTGAATACACCTTAGTGAGTCCAAACACTGTTCTTACTAGTGTCATTAGCCTGTTCTAATGCTCTGTGTTTTGGGGACATCATACCATTGCAGTACTGCCCAAATCACTTTTTCAGTACCTTAAGTTTCATCAAGTCTAGGAATACGGAGTCACCAATACCTGTATTACTGTAAACATTGAATAGTTGTGCAGCATCCTGCCATGAATCTGAACTACTCCTCTACCATTTTACTTTCTACTACTTTGTATATATTTGTTTATCATTTACCCTGTCCAGCACTATTTTGCAGTGTAACATGGGTATGATACCTCTGTACTGCTCAGAGTTGCAAATGACCCCTTTGTTCTTGTACATTGGCACTGAAATGCATATTCTCCAATCATCTAGGATATGCCTTTCTCTCAATGCTGCTATGACTACTCTCATGAGTCATTTCTTATCTAAATCACCCAACATATTGATTATATCTGCTTTGACCTTGTCTGAGCTGCTGCTTTCCTTGACTTCATTTTCTTTCATGCTGTTCGTACGTCTTCAAGGGTGTTTTGTTTTCTCTCTTTCATTGCAGACTGTGTATAGGGCAGTTCAGCTTCTGTGTGGTTTTCATCATTCAGAACTTACTGGAATTACTCCCTCCATCTGCCTTTGATGTCTTATGGAAAGGTGAGCAGGTTGTTGCTAGTTTCCCTTAAGAATATTGTTTGATGACTATCTTCTTTATATTTTGGCTTTACCTTTCAATCTGAGTTGCTTTGTGTCATCTGCTAAGTTACTTTTCAGAAGATGGTAGAGTGCCTCTGATGCATTGTTTTTTCTATTGTGACAGGTCTCTTAAAGCCTTTGTTAGCCAACCATTATTCCTTCATTTTTTTCTGTCTCCCACTTTTTCCAGCATTCCTTCTTTCTTTTTATAACTTCCTGGACTTCAGCATTCCTGTACCAGATTTCCTTATGAACCTTATTTCCATACTTGGCCTTGCAGCCCATCTCTTCTATAGCTTTCACACATGATGTTTTGAGGCATTGCCATTTTCCTTTGACTCCAGATATTTCCCCTTTTTTCTGAAGTGCTAGTAATACAACTATTTACGTGAACTCTTAGGTTTCGCTCCAATCAATGTCCAAGTCTTTAGCCTAGTCTCTGACTTTAGAACCTTCTCTGACCACTGGCTGCAGCTGATTGCAGCTACCACTGGTTAAGCTGTTGTCAACTGCTGCAATGGAGTTTACTTTGCAATCTCTGGTTCTATCCCAATGCCCTTTCTTTACTAGAAGGAAGTCTACTTGAGTTGCACATTGGCCATTGTTGTATGTGATCTTTTGACTGTCTTTCTTTTGCTGAACCAGATGTTGGCCAATATCACGCCATTTGACAAACAAAAGTCTAGAATGGCCTCTGTTTTTTTTATTAATGTTGCCCTACCCATGTGAACCCAGGGAGTCCTCATATCCTGTTCTATCTGTCCAATATGGTATTCTTTCGAGTGATACAAAAAAACTAATCCTCTCTAAAAATAAAGTTTGGGCCAGATGGAGGTGCCACAGAATCAGCTCTGATTTTCTTCACTTTCGCCAACTTAGAAACCTTACCAAAAAAAGCTATTATCAATGACAAAAGAAAGTTCTACTGCGAACTTCAAGAAACACATTCCAATAAACCCAAACAATTCTGGTCCTCTATCAATAGACTCCTATCCCCAGGAACAGCCAAAACTCCCTCCCCACTAAATGCTGACCCAGAGACCCCTTACCAAACTGCAAATGCTTTTAACTCTTTCTTCACTGAAACTATTCAATCTCTTGCTAAACAACTGAACACTAATGACTTCTATCCTCCAAACAATCTAGTAGACTCTTCTTATAACTTCTCTCTACAACCTATCTCTACCTCTTTCATCTATAGACTTATTTTTAAACTGAAACCATGTACCCCCTCTGCTGACAAACTCCCTTCCCTTTTTCTGCAAAAAGCAGCCAAAGAAATTGCATACCCAATAGCAATACTCATAAATAGGACCATCCAAGAGGGAACCATCCCTGATATCTGGAAAGTCTCTCATATTATCCCACTACACAAAGGCGGTAACTGTATTGACTACTCCAACTTTAGACCAATTGCCCTTCTCTCACCTTTAGCAAAGATTATGGAGAAATGTATTCATCAGCAACTTGTACAGTATCTCTCTTTACACAATATTATAGCTAACTGTCAACATGGCTTTAGACCCCACCATAACACCACCACTGCCCTCCTTTCCTTTATAGATACCATTAACAACAATCGCAACAATAATCTTTTCTCTTCTGCTTTATTCATTGACCTCTCAAAAGCATTTGACATGGTTAACCGCTCTTCCTTAATTAACATCCTTAAATCCCTCTCATTTGACACTCTCACCATCACATGGTTTAGTTCTTATCTCAACAACAGACAACAAGCCGTTCTCTGGGACAACCATATCTCCTCCTTACTGCCCATTTCTATTAAAGTTCCTCAGGGCTCTATTCTTGGTCCACTTCTATTCTCCCTCTACATCAATGACCTCCACTCTGCAATTCCTCGAGCCACCTGTATTCAATATGCAGACGACTCCACTATTATTTGTTCAGCATCCTCCTCCTCTGATCTAATCTCACAAACCCAAAATATCTTTAACACTGTAGAAACATGGTTTACTAGACGATATCTTCTCCTTAATGCTAAAAAAAACAAACTTCTTCTCTTCACCTCCACTATTCGTACCCCCCCCCCATTTAATTTCTCCATCTTGTCAAACAACAACACTGTCATCTCTCCAGACTCTACAACTAAACTGCTAGGAATAACCATTGATAACAATCTCTCTTTTGATCAACACATCAACAACACCATCAAATCAGTAAATAGAAAGATAGGATCCTTATACCGTATTAAACCATTCCTCACCCCATCAGCTAGAGCTACTATTGCCCACCTCCATCTTTTATCTACTCTCTTCTATGCCTCTCCTATCTTCACTAACCTCAAGAAAACTAACTTAAACAAACTAGCAACTTGCTATAATAACATTGCCCACTTCGCCACTGGTAACCCTTTCAGAACCCATCACTGCCTTAACCTGAAACTTTTAGGCTGGCTAGAACTACAAAACTATATTATAATCTCACAACTTACTATTGCCCACAAAATTCTATACCAACCTGATAACACCCCTATACTATCACAGCTTTTACTCCCTTATAATAATCTTACCTCCCTTCGTTCCTCTTGTAAATTCTTGACCAAACCTATAAAGGCTCACAACCTTGCTGGAGACTCTCTATTTAGTAATACTGTAGGCAGAGCTTGGAATTTGCTACCTAGGTATTTAACTCTAATCACATCTCTACCCCTCTTCAAACAACAAATCAAACTGTATTTCCAAAATCACTGGCTTTGCTCATGTAATACACCTGACTGATTTCTCCCCCTCCCCCCCTTACCTGACCTCTAACCTTACTGGGTGCTTATACTTACTATCTACCTTTCTTCCTCCTTCTAATCCTTCTTTGCTCTACCTACTTCTCTCTCCTCTCCTATCTCCTCTTCCTAGCCCTTTTCTTCTCTTACTTCTTAACTACTGTCACCTCCCCTCATTTTACCTAACACTACTCCTCTTACTTCTCCTCCTACTTGTACTTTTTCCTATTATAGCAGTAGCCTTAAGATATAGCCTGTTAGTATTAAGTAAGATGCTTTGAATCTGATGTAACTCTAATCGTGACTACCACTGATTATGTGCCTTAATTTTTATTGATATTATTACCTTTTTTTATTATTATTACCAATTTTTATTACAATGTTTTTTTCTTTTCTTTGTATTCTATGTGTTTATTATTATCATGTCTGTTTGTTACGTTGTATGTGGAGCTTTTCTCCCCGGGCCTCTACTGAAAATGGAAATATATCCAGCTAGACTAGCCCGGTCAACAAATGTAAAATAAAATAAAATAAAATAAAAATAAATAAATAAAATTGTTATAAATACATTTTTCACTGTTCTTGTTCTATTTCTTTATGGACTAGATGCATGGAACACTCATTCTCCTGTTAAGGGGTTTAGTGTTCCATTTTACAGGAATATCACTATAGAGATCACCTCTCAGTATGCATTACTGTCCTTTGTCTTTCTTTTTTAAAACTACTCTCCTGCTAACTCATTGTAAGAAAGCATCATCTTCTCAATTTATTTTCCTTCTATAGTTTACTCTCCCTCTCTGTATCACTGTGAGTAAGCATCACCCTCCCTCTTTTTCATTCATAAGTTTCTTTCCCTCTGCAGATGGTGCCTCAGAAAAAAACATCTTCACTTTTGCTTTTTTCCTTACTTACAGATACCTGTTGCATAGAGTTTTCCATTGCTCAACTTTTCTTACACAAAGAGAAATGGGTTTAGAAATCTGACAAAGCACTGTTTCTTCATCTTTTACTACCTCTCTAGAGAAGTCTTCATTTCTGATAAAATTTTAGTCAACAATTATCTCCTGTTTAGAATGATTAATTTCTAGGGCGTTCTACTTTATCTTGACAAAACGTTTAGAATTCTGCCCAGGCTGTGCATTCTCCATACATCCTGACTTTTTTTCATTGGTCGTCACTCTTTTGGTGAGTGATTTCTTCTCTTTGCTTCACTAGTAACTAACACTCCCTGCTTTGCAACACTTTCAAGCTCTAATATTTTACTGTGCAACTCATTTTCATCTATTGTATCCACATACAAGCTGCACTGCTGTAGTCATATACTGGTGTATCACATTAACTTGTGCAGGTCCTTCTTCTGTCTGCTACCTAAGAAAAAGGTCAGTATGCTGGAATACACAATTTTGGTACCATTAGGGCTTTCTGATACTACTCCTTGATATGTACTAAACTCATACTTATATGACTATGTCTGGTGGCTGTACCCCTGACTCTTTTTCAGTTCATTAATGTAGACTTTCATCTGTAAGAATATTCTCTTGTTGATTCCCTACTCAGCAATGACATGCTAGTTCTTCTTTAAAGTTGAGTAGATCTTTCCCTGTCATTATATTGTATGTTAATTTGGGAAGTGCAGCGAAAGGTGGCATATCTTCACAAATACAATTTGTATTTCTAGATAAGTAATGGGGATACTTTTTTCTGACTATGTATATACAGGCTTCTTCAACTTTGTTAGTAAGCTTCTCCTTTTCAAATACATAATTTTACTTTATAAGTGTGACATTACCGGAATCTAGTAGTTCCTGCACTTTCTTGGAATAAATTAAGACCTTGGTCTTAATTATCTTTGTTGTAGCACAATAAAAAAAGTCTGACTCTACTAATCTTGGAGAAATGTACCACATTCCTTAGACATAACATCATTAGTAACCTGTTTTTAGTGATTACTATTTTCACAGGTATAACACTTTTATCAGTATCAGTACAAAATATTGCTATGCCCACACGTTTCCCACATTTAAAAAAGTGTGTTATAATTGATGCTTTTTGTTATCTGACTTTGACACATATTTTACCAATTGAATAGAGTGCTCAGTTCTAGACATAGGTTCACTGCATGACAATCTATTTATCCATAAAAAAATGCATCCTTCTTAATGTCACTTTGCGACACCCAGTTTCATAATAAGCTAGCAAATCTCTTTAATTTATCAGTGGTTAACTTTTCTGCCATTTATTTTTATTATGTTAACTCACAGGATCTAACCACAATCACAACTTAAATACACATTTTAGATCACATTGGTTGAGTTTTCACTTTTTTGTTTGGAGCTGTATCACCAGCTTGGCTAAAAATCTTTCTTCATATTTCCGTAGCCTTTCCTTCCATGTCCATGTAAGTCGAGCTTACTGGATTCTGCATTAGTCACTCTGGTCCCATATCTTCTCTTGAGTGTACTTCAGAAAGGCTACCAGAGGTAGCTTCAGGGTCTTCCTTTCTGGTCAGCATTTTTAATGATGTAACTGTCTTTGGCATTGACATAGCTCTGGCAATTAACACCATACCTTCAGTGACAGCAACTATGATGTGTTAATTTGTAGCCCTCTTGGCTTTTAAGCATACATATTATTTAAGTCAACTCCACTCACTAACAGCACAAGTTAGACATCATAGGACTGACCAGTTGATAACAGCACATGAATGTTTTTTCTTCAGGTGAGTAAAGTCTCTAAAACAGTTGAATATGAGCAGCTTCTGAAGGATTGAGGTCATGGCTTGTGACATAAAATTTGTACCAAATGTGCCCAGCAGAGGAGTCCAGTAGTTCCTTTCTATCTGTTAAAAGGCATGAAGCAAAATCCTTGGCACACATCTACTCCCCTGTATAGTATCTCCCTTCTGGAGTCCTTCTCAGGAAGCTCAGAATACTCCACAGTAACGTTACTTATTGCAGCATAACACCAAGGACCAGTCTTCTAGGCAGCCATCTCCCTCTGTGATAGGCAGGTTCATTGGTTACATACGGTTACAATCTTCTTATTTATATACCATTTAACTTCTTATTTGGTTTTATTAACTGATCCATGCAGGAATCTACTCCACCTAACAGAAGATGGCATCTACATTCTTAATGCAATAGGTCTATTTACAACTATTTACAATGTGTTCTAGTTACAATGTTTTATATCATTATACCATTTTGAGACACCATTCTGCTGAGACCCACCATACTATGTTGCAATATACATAAATATATATATATATATATATATATATATATATATATATATATATATATATATCTAAGTATACATACAGACACACATACACACACACACACACACACACACACACACACACCTCTATATATATATATATATATATATATATATATATATATATATTTATATATATATATATATATATATTTATATATATATATATATATATATATATATATATATGGTTCCCTATCAGAAGCCTGAAACACTATAAGCCTGAAAATCAAAATCCTGAAAACTATAGACTGAAAGTTCAAAATCCTGAAAGCCCAAAATCCTGAAACTCAAAATCCTGAAAACACAAAATGGACATACTGACGTCATTGTGGCTTTGCTATTGTTAGCCCTGTGGTGTTGGGTCATGCGTTGGGTTCAGGTAAGTGTCGATTGGTTTTATGTTAGGGTTAGGGGCGGTTTGAGTGAGTTAGGGTTAGGGCGCAGGTTAGGCATGTATGCAATAGTGACAAATATTGGGGTTAGGGGCGGTTTAAGTGAGTTAGGGTTAGGGCGCAGGTCAGGTGAGTGTGCGATAGTGACGGACCTTAGGGTTAGGGTTAGGGTCAGGGTCAGTTGGTAGATATTAGTTTCTTTATAGTGACATATTAGCATTATTTGTGTTTTCAGGATTTTGAGTTTCAGGATTTTGGGCTTTCAGGATTTTGAACTTTCAGTCTATAGTTTTCAGGATTTTGATTTTCAGGCTTATAGTGTTTCAGGCTTCTGATAGGGAACCATATATATATATATATATATATATATATATATATATATATATATATATATATGGGTCTACTTTCATAGACCGAACGTACGAATCGCCGACACACATGTTCCCGACCCCAAACAACCGAAAACACACCACACCAACAACTCAACATACTGAACACCACAACACCGACACAAAAAACGCCAACTACACATTGCACACAACAACATATCCACTAACCTTAACCTAAACCCTAACCCTAATGTCCGACACTACCGCACACTTACCCAACCCGCACCCTAACCCTAACTCACTTAACACACCTCTAAACCTCAACACCGTCACTATCGCATACTCACCCTACCTGCACCCTAACTCTAACTCACTTAACCCACCCCTAAACCTCAACACTGTCACTACCGCACACTTACCCTACCTGCACCCTAACCCTAACTCACTTAACCCACCCTAAAACATGCAGCCCGTCACTATCGCACACTCACTCCACCCGCATTCTAACACTGACACACTCAACACTACCCTACACTGCTCTACGTCACTTCCACACACTTACCTCACCGGAACCCTTAGTCCGACACCACCGCACACTCACCTTTCCCACACCCTATCCTAAAATCCCTCACTATCGTACACTTACCTGTCCGCTCCCCAATACTACATCTTTCACTTTCGCACACTTACCGTATCGCGCTCACACGCTGCCGTTGTCGGTCTCTCAGCCGTCGGGATATCGTTTCGCTGTAACCTACCTGTTCGGTCGTTCCGTCTCGGTCTTCCGGGTGTTGGTGACGTGGCGCTTCGGTCTATGAAAGTAGACCCATATATATATATATATATATATATATATATATATACATATATATATATATATGTATAGCATATGGTTTTACCCCTGGTTAACTTGATTGTCAGAATTGCTGATGGATATCATAAGCCAGGGTTCTAGGGCATATCAAGCATCACTAACAAGATGCCCCTAGGGGAAAGTCACCCCTCGCAAACTGTTGATTCAAGCCACATGTGCATCATATGTGGGAGTCATGAAAACTGTCTGGGTGGCATGCACACACATATTGTAGATAATACCCTGTGCATTATAGATCATCTAGCAAATTTTGCTTGATATCCAGCTACAGTAGGGGCCCAGCACTGACAACTGTAGCACCCCAATAGTGGCAGGGCTGCTGGTTGATGTGGAGTCAACCACTTTGCTAGTGTGTGTCCAGTTTGTGAGCCAATTGGCAACCCATCTTATAAAATAGGGGTTTGCATTCAGTTTCCTAAGTTTATTGGTAATGCCTGAGTATAGGATTGTGTTGAAAGCCTTTGCATGGTTGAGGTATGCTGTGTGTACAGATTTGCCCTTGTCAATGGCTCTGCTCACATTTTTGAAGAAATCCACCAAATTTAATAGGCAGGATCTGGCCTTGACAAAGCCGAATTGGCTTAGATCCGTGTTTAGAGATTGCATATGTGATGCCCCTGTACTGCCCCAGTAATCAAGGAGCCTCAATCCTCACCACTAACACCAGTGAGAGATGTGCACATTGGGAGGATGACAAGTACACACACAGCAAAGTACAATTTCCCTTAAAAGTACACAGGGGTCACAGTCAGTCTGGGGCTGGTTTCTCCCTCTCTCTTCAGATCCCGAGTAAGACTCCCCACTGGCACAGCTATAGGGTTAAGATCTCAGCTAAGTGGTCAAGCCAAAACTGCCAGCACCCTCACTGTCCAATCAGTGCCTTGTGCCCCTGCCCAAGTAGCTCACACACACACACACACACACACACACACACACACACACACACACACACACACACACACTCACACACACACACACACACACACTTTGAGATTTGATTTATACACAAACACACAGACACTCCTGGGGCAGCCTGGCACAGGTTCTCTAGTTATGCCCCCTTCTGCCTAGACTATAAGGTAGTAAACACTGCCACCAACCAGCTCTTTATCAACTACTATAAGGCCCTTACAAAGGGTGACCAATTATATTGTGTAATGTTATTATTATCCAAATGGTAAGTGTGTCCAAGACTTTAAAGGCTATTTAAGAGTGGCCTATACATAGTCTCCAAATACATATATAAGTAATCTAAGAATTTAGATATCTCTAAACAAACCAGCCACAATTAAAAGCTTTAAATATGTTTAATAATAAATAATAAAAGCACAAGACAGTGCTGAATAACTCAACACAGTGACAACAGACTTCAGAACCGCAGGACATACTTTAAAACAACATTGCAGGACAGTCTCACATAAATACAGAAAACTTCTAGACTGATCTTACTATATTCCTATCTATCTCTAAAATAACCTATGTTCTAAATAACTTATTTACAGAGCCAGCCAAAGACAAGTGCTGAATGAATGTTTTCAGATCCTAGACAAGATATAAATGCACAGACTCACTCTCTGAGATAGTTCTTAAATTACTATCAAAGATTTCTGCTGGGTTATCTCAGATTGCATCACTCTTGTCACTTCTGCCTTTAATTCCCAGGCTAACAGAAACTTTAAAATGAGCACCTCTGTGTCAAAAATACATATCCCTAAGAAGCTGCCTCGAACTGGAAGTCATAAAACCAGTTAAAAAGTATTACCATTGAAACCTGTAATTATTTCTGTTTACAGACAAAAGAGATAATTTCTAGTTGCAGACATTACTTCTCTTTGCTGTGGAAAACACAGTTGTAAAACTCAACTTATTTTCTTAAGAGTTTTGCAAGTTATCTCTGTATGTTCCAACTTCTACCATGAAAACATATATTTGCATAGGCATATAGTTTACATCCATTACTGTTCTTTCCCAGTAGAGTACACTGTGGTTATATTCTTGAAGCTCAGTGCATAGCATACAGTTTGCTTACATTTGTAAGACAACCCTATGGATCATATTAATATTTACAAATGACGTCGGATTATTTACAACATTCTAGCTAGCTGGGTTGGCAGCCTTTACAGCCTATGTATTTTTTTTATGAGGGCATAATGATACATTCCATTGTCTTACAGATGAGGTTGGTCAAGCTTATGAGTCTCTATCCCCTGGGTCTGTTGCTAGGCCACCTTTGTGGAAGGAAATAACTGCAGCTGTTCTCTACTCCCAGGAACAAAGCCTGTGGTTAGGCTATAATTGAAAAGGATACTTAACGGTGATGCTTGCTTGTACTTCGGAGAAAGCACTGGTTACAGGTCTGCTTTTGGAGGTGGATTCCCTATTTTGACTATATGGGTTCTATTAATGAGCCAGTTAGCAACCCATCTAATGATATGTGTTTATTGGTCCTTAGTGTTACGTTGCAGTAAGTTTAGTTACTGCTGAGTTTTCTGAGCTTCCTGTGAAGAACTCTGGAAGGGAGAGATGATATGCGGGAGTACCTGCATGCTAAGGATTTTGTTTGCTGCGTTTTATCAGATAGAAAGGAATTATTGGAATCTTCTGGAAATAACTGTTGCCTGTTTCTAAGGGTTCAGAGATTTTTGAGAAAAAACACTGTTCATTTTTTTTCCTTTGTTCAGAAATTGATTTTGGTGCATTCATTTGTGTAAGAAAGAGACTGCACCACTGCCATTTGTTTTATTATGAAATAAAACTGAACATTTTTTTAAATCTTTTGACTTTTTGTGCAATAATATACCATATTGGTAGGTGCAATGGATATGTTTGGTGCACATTTTATGCCACAATCTAAGACTTTAACATGTCAGCCAGAAAACATGCTGCAATAAAGTTTTCTGAATCTGGCTGACATTATTTCAAATAGCTGTAAAGTACTACTATGCAACAATGATGTGCCACAAAAAATAGTTCTGCACATACATTTGCAAATACAAGAGGAAATAATCTAATAGTTACTTGAAAACCTTTTGTCTATCAATATATACCCTTTGAGGTGGATTGCGTATTGAGCCGTAAAATTTTTCGCAGTGAATTTATGACAAAAATACATAATTAGAAAATAATTCTTACAAAGCCTTGTACAAACTCAGTGTGTTCTGCAATTATTTTAAGGGATCATGTTTTGTGTTATTGAGCAAGTTACATCACATTGCAGAGGAAAGGACTGTGTTAGTGTTTTAGAATCCAGGGAAGAATGCTGGCAATTCATGTTAGAAGTGAATAGATGGTCAGGTCTAAATGAATATGTGTGTGCAGCTTACAAATGAGAGCTTTAGAATATTTTTTGCCTTATTGTATGTGTTTGAAATCCTTGTTGTGTTTTTACTGTGTTCATCTTCAGTGGTTTTGATACTATGTAAGACATTTGTATTATTGGTTATTTTTCTGTTTAGTGCCTAATTAGAATTTTTGTTTTTCTATCTTATTCTGATGAAGTTTTTACATAAACAAGCATGAAAGGCCTAAGCACAGGCAGCTTTGATACATTTAGCTGTTTTTTTTTTTGTTTTTTTTTGTACGATGCTTTCTGTTTATTCATATACATCTCTTAGCTACGAATAGAGAACAATGCTTAACCTGTAGTAGATTTGATGAGAGCCGTATTTAGCGTCTGCATGATAAACTGCCTCATGCTTCTGGTATAGCAGACACACTAGTTCCATGATACTATACCATGGGACCAACTGGTGAACTAATGTTCCTCTCTTCATTGTTTTTTTGAGTAAGAACTTTTATGAAGGAGCAAAGTGTATAATGAACATCAGCATCTGTGTTCTCTTTAAGCATGGCAACTCAGTGATTAAATATTCTGCCTCATAGCTACACAGTTTGTTTGCATGTTTATTCTCTATTTATTGATCAAAATGTTTGATTCTAGCTTGACAAACACTTTGCTTGCTCGATCATTTATGTATTTATTAATTTAAAGTCTGATTTCAGCAGTACCAATTTCAACCATAGCATGGACAGAGAGAGTCATATAGATTTAAGTTTATAAGCAGTACTCAGGCCAGAAGACCATTCATAAACACTGATCATTTTGGATTCATATATTCATACTGTATACCCAAATCACCACCCAGTTGTCCACGTACCTCTTAAACTGGGTTATATTTACATAATTTTTAACATTTGTAAAATTTAAATGGTTTGTTTCAAAATGTTAGGCCTTTTCCACTCATTTTGTGTCTGTTCTCTCACTACACCTTCATCTAGCATCTACTGGCGAACATTATATCTCCATCTTCATATCTGCTTGCTTGACTCATCTCCTTGAAAAAACAGCTCAGCATGTTCATACATTCATAGGTGTGTACTAGGCTAATGGCCCTGGAGCCTATATACGCCTAGCCCAAGAAGATTCTCTGGCATCATGCCACCCAAAGTTAGTTCCCAGTGCCCCTGTCAAGCAAAGCCACTGAATTGATCCCCGGGGGTGAACTGCCTATTACACATCTGTGAATACTGTGCCTTGGCCCAGCAATCGGGGAGCCTCAATCCTCACCACTAACACCAGGGAGGTCGTCTTCTAGAGAAGGAAAGGATAATTAATACACACAGTAAAGTACAATTACCCTTATGTGCACACAGAGAGCACAGTCAGTCTGGGGCTGGCTGCCCCCTTGCTCGCCAGGTCCCCAACAAGACTCCCCACTGGCACAGCTATAGGGTCCAGGTCTCAGCCTAACTGGGCAAGCTAGAACCTCCAGTACCCTCTCTGTTCAACCAGCGCTTCGTGTCCCTGCCTAAGTAGCTGACACAACACACACACACTTTGAGATAAGTATTTATACAACTTCACAGACACTCCTGGGAAAGGCTGACACAGATTCTCCAGCTGTGCCCCTTTACCGAGACTATATGGTAGTAATTACTGCCACCACCCAGTTAATACTATCAGCTACTAAAAGTCTCTTAAAAGGGTATCCAATTATTATGTGCAATATTAATATCCAATGGTAAAGTGACTATACAGTCTAAGGCTTATTGGAAGGGCTTAGACAGTAAACTCTATAAATATATTATGTACTCTAAAGCATACTTCATCTCTACACAAAGCAGCCACAGGTAGAAGGTTTTAAAAATATTTAATAATAAATAATTAAAACACAAGACAAAACTACTACAACACAGAGATATCTAGGAGTTCACAGATCACACAGAAACTTAAAATAATACAGATTTACAGGTCTGGTTTCAAAGAAAAATACCTAATTAATATTTACTAGCTTTAACTATTCCTACAAGATATCAAAGTGCTACAAACTTACATGTGAGCATAAGCAGAGTGCTGACAAGTTAGATGTCCAAGATCAAAATGCCTCAGGTCTCTTGTGAGAAACAGTATTTAAACATTACTAACAAACATGTCTCTAAGGCCCTCCCAAAATTACATCATCTTTGACACTTAGGTTTTCCCAGTATTCATATTACATCATCTTAACACCTGGCCTGAGTTCTCAGGCCACAAACTGGATTATTTAGCAATCTAACACCTGCACAGAAACTTGCAATAATAGAAGACATTTCACATGTATATACTAACAGAAACTAAAGCAATAAAGCACCTTCCACATCTAAATTCTAGTCATAAACTTTAGCCTTAAAACAATGGGCATGAAATCTTTATCCAGCCGCCCTCAGGCCGAATTCTAACATGAAAGGATACAACATGCTTCACTGGGCCAGTAGAGTGCAATGTTGTCACATATTTTGCAGTTCCACATTTCACAGTGTTTTCTTACATTTAAAAACACAAGCCTGTATTTTAATTTATTTATACAGTTGATAGAATTATATATTAAATTCTATTTGACTAGGCTGGCAGCCTTCGCCCATCTCTCCCCAGTCGTCACACCATCCTCTGGTCAAGATTTCTCTTAAAGAGGACCAATGAAGTGTTCTGCTTGACGTGAACGGGAAGTTTGTTCCAGAGTATGGGAAGTCTCTGGCTTAGGAACCTGGCCCTCCAACATGTTCTTTTTATTGTGGTAATGAGGTTAAGGTCCCTGGAGCGTGTGGCATGGAGGGATTGGGATTTGTTTAGGTGTAGCATATCTAGCAGCTCTGGGTTAGACATGGCTTTGTAGGTCAAGCAGAAATCACCTCTAAGTAGGCGATAAGAGACAGAGTATAGCTGGAGTTTTTTGAGTCTTCCATACAGGGCATGTGTCTAAGGCCTAAGATCCTCTTAGTGAGGCATTTTTGTTGCCTTTCCAGTTGTTGTAGGTGTCTAGTGAGGTACACAGCAAATGAGGCATTGTATTCTATAATAGGTCTAATGAAGGATGAGTAGAGAAGGATTATGACCTCTTTCTTCCTGGATGAGAAACCTTTTATATTGAGATGTGCCACATAGAAGGACCTTTTGACTACAGTGTCAATGTGGTTATCAAATGAGAGGTAATGTGCAGCTATAGCATGTCATTTCTTCTTGAGTTCCTTAATATTTACCATCTTGTGAAACAGACAGACATTACTAAATTCCACATACATACATCTCACACCATTAGCCTCCCAGCCCTTGATTCTCCTAACGATGCAGCTATGTCACTCTTCTAATCACTACCCACCCCCAGCACCAGCTCCAAAAGAAATAGATCCACCCCCAGCACCAGCTCCAAAAGAAATAGATTGGGCAACCTTAGACAGCTGCCTGAAATTACCCTTTGGTTAATATCTAAGCTGCAATTGCTGGTAACCTGTTCCCAATACCCCTCCCAGTGAAGCAATTAATGACTTTAAAATCTAACTTCAATGTCTGATCTATGAATATGTTTCTATACTGACTATTCATATGCATCTTGCCAGTGTTTTTGTTTCTCACTATTATATGCTCAAACAATCAATGTATTTTTTCTCATTACTGAATGCTAAAGTGATTCATTACACTACCTATGCATCTATGTACATATGTATGTGTGTATGGTATACATGTATACTAAAGTCTGTCTGTATGTATGTATGAATATATATATATATATATATATATATATATATATATATATATATATATATATATATATATATATATTTACACACACACACGTATATATATGTGGAACTTTTCACCTTCTGCCTCGGTTAAAAAGGGTTTTTCCACCCAGACAGTCTTTCCCAGTCAACAAAAGCAACAACTAAATAAATAAACCCTGTCTATCATCTGCATTCTTACTGCCCTATCACCCTACATGCCACCACTTTTCCACAACTGAGCAGGAGAGGGGAGAGGACAGGCTCAACATAAGGCAAAATGTTTATATAATTTTGCTAAATTGCTCTTTCACATTGTAAAAGATAGCATAAAGCTGAACAGGCCACTGTTTTCCTTACTGAGGATCTGAAGCCTGCAATTAACATAGTTTTCAAGTGTTAACCACCAGAATCAATTACACACTCTCAAGTGACCATGGACAGTCAGTGACACTGTATTACTGCTATTAATGTGAAAAACCCAACTGAAAATGAAAATGTTAATTGCCATGCATTTTGAAGTAAAAGAAGTTCATTATTTATTAACTGAAATCCATGACCTTTTCTCCCCAAATTAACATTTTATTTGATGGATTTTGTGGGACAGATCAAAATTGTGAGCTAAAATCTAGAAAATCTCAGAAAATAAAGGACAGTTGAGAGGTATACTAAAGGATCCCATCACAATATTCATAAAATAAACTCACTGCTGACATCCTGCCAGCTGGGAGGATATGATCTGGCTCCCACAGTAAGAATATCATCTGCCACCATACCTGACCTTATACCTCTCAAACTCTAGAACAATAATTCCCGACACCATCAAAATTAAAGCAGGAACAAGTCCAAAATCAGGAACAGGATATAAACATTGCTGTTATTGTGTTACAGAGTTATTATAACCAGTTTTCATTAGCATGCATTTAATGAAGGATATATAGACTGAAGCTGAAACACCTTGCATAATTTAGTGATATCACTTCACAACAGCAAGCCAGAAACAATGAATTCTATAAAGAATGGCACCAAATATGAGGCAAAGTCTGGACAATTTACAAAATACTGACGAATTGAGAGGTAGGACCAATGGCCATCTCTTGTCATTTTATTCAAACTACACACACACACACACACACACACACACACACATATATATATATATATATATATATATATATATATATATATATATGTGTGTGTGTGTGTGTGTAGAGAGAGGGAATAAACAGGGAAAATTGCTACTTCTACTTTGTGAGCAATGAAGTCATTGACTGAGACTCCTTAAATTCAGTAAAGAAGGACAAGTTGTAGACAAGCTGAGATGAGACTTAACTTTGTAATAAACAAGCACTTAAAACTTTTTCAGAAATCAACATATTTCAAGAAGTAGTTATATGCTTTAACATATATTTCATTGTCAATTCACTTGAGCTGGGGTCATAAATGTAAGCCATAGTCTGTTCAGCCAAGCTGCAATTGGATAGACCTCATCTTTTCCACTTGTTCTGCATATCTACTCCTTTTGGCAGCGAATAGGTTATCACCTCGTTACTAAACTCCTGTCCCATATGGCTAGTGCCTAATTGATACAAACACTTTATATAACTCTTGTCACTAGCTATGCACATCAGTTTGTACTTTATCTTATATGTGATGTGAAAACTAGTAATTGATACACATCTGAAGACCTTGAATTTACCTTGTGAGGAACCTTTGTGGTCTCGTCAATTTTATTAGGTGCTTGGAACGGTACATACCAAAAGGGGCATTATACTCAATTACTGGCCTGATGAGGGAAGAGTACAGGGAGCTTATAATGTCCTTTTTACTGGAGACAATGCCCTTACTTATGAGATGAGCAATATAGAATGCCCTTCTTACCACTGTGGAGACATGGTGATCAAAGGTAAGGTTGCTGTCAACATGTGTGCCCATATCTCTCAACACTAACTGCATACGGGTGTTGCTATTGATGTGCTAGTTAGCAGGAAAACCACTCTTTCCAAAAGGGATGATGATAATTTTTTTTTTTTTGCATTGGGTTTAAGGCCATGACTTTGCCATCAATCACTTGTTTGTGTAAGACCCTCTTGTAGGATGTTGACATAATTTGTTTGGAGATTCTCTGACCACTCCCAGTTTGCAGTTATCAGCAAACTTTGTCAGCCACAGACCTTTAGTTTTTGCTTGTACTTCAAATCAATAGATTCCAAAAAGCAGAAGTGCCAGGACTGATCCCTGTGGAGCACCACTGGTTACAGCTATGCTGTTACAGGTGGATTCCCCTATTTTGACTATATGTGATCAGTGAGCCAGTTAGAGACCCACCTAATTATATGAGTTGATACCTAGCTGGGTGAGTTCGTCAATGATGCCTGAGTGGCGGATAGTGTCAAAAGCCTTGACTAAGTCTAGGTAGGCTGTATGCAGATATTTTATGTGTAAATCCCTACTTCACTTAATGTTCAGATGCTCTGTCCCCCACACCCCAATCTTACAATATGCATATACTATTTCAAAACACAGCACAAAATTATCAAATTATAGACCATTCAACATAGCAACTGTTAACACACATTTCTACAACTCTGGTACTTGTTGGCAAAATGAGCAGATGGATTGCAGGAGTACCTGCGTGCACGCGCACACACACACACACACACACACACACACACACACACACACACACACACACACACACATACACTCACACATACATTTGCACACACATGCATATGCATATACGCATGTGTATATATAAATGCCTTAAAGTCAAACTGGTATATTATATGTGCTAGGGTCATGGCTGAAAAGGGTATGCAAGAGATCTCTTCAATTAACTGGCTAGCAAAGAAATACTAAATGTTCACAACTTTAAGAATGAATCATACTGCATTTAGGATACACCACAGGTGAAAAGGTAAATTCTGTTTTAAAACTGTCTTCAAAAATAATTGCTAGTGTAGATTGTAGTTTAGACTGAATAAACTTTTTTCTAGAGAAAAGTCTTTTCTTAGGGGAAAAATAATTTATGAAATGGAAAACAACATGAGTATAGGCAGCTATACTAATACAAGTCAGCATAAATGGGCCACTTTATAGCCCTCTATCTTCCATCTCTGAAATGAGGAACACTACCTTTCATAATGAGGAACAAATGAGCAAAATGTGGAACACTCACTGTTTACTAACAACTTCATCTAGGAATCTCATAGGATGGTTGAAATGTGATATATTTTTTTAATTATATAATAGTTATTTTAATGAATTAGTATGAATCAGTTTTATTTACCATGGATATCAGTTAAAAAATTGCTAACACTGAATGTGTGAAAGAGCATTTCAATGTGGAACTTGAAGGAACATGAATGCAGACCCCTAATGAGGAAGGTTCCTTGTAATGAGGTACACTTGAGAGGTATGGGCCACTTCAACTGCTGGCAATTTGCAGACAGTTAAGCTAAATTACGACACTTCCCACATCATTTTACTAAAACTGTTCTTACATCACAATTTTTGAAGTACTTTGTGATTTCACATTAAAGGTTCGGTTCTTTATAATCCTGGGCTTCCTGATCATTTTTTTTGTTCTATATTTGGTGTTTCTGAACTAGTGCAGGAGCTACTTGGTGGAATTTTTTAAGTTTATAATGCATGTCTTTTAATAAACGTCTTACGACACTAAAATTCGTTTGCAGCATAACAATCTGTTTTCATAGTAAATCAGTTTAGCTTAAAAGTTACAGCTGGGGAGAAATCTGTTCATTGAGCTTTTGAGAATTCTTCATAAAATGTCTAAAAGAAAATCTGGAAAGGTCAAAATTATACAAATTTCAAGTATCTGTCTTCAAGCTAGCGCACTTCTTTGAAGCTGACAGCCCAACCGGACACAAAGAAGGGCATGTTGTAAACAAACCAGAGAGCAGCCTTTGTTTACAAACATTTGACTGGAGACAGCTTCAGTCACAAAGTGCAGAAGCAGTTATCTGCCCGAACTTCTTCAGGCTTTTATGTGATTTGTGTACTGCTGCATTCAAAACAGTTTTCTGGTATGGAAAAAAAGAAAACGTGTTTACTGGGCATATGGGACGTCAGTATATGTCATTTTTATCACTTCTGTGGCTCTGCTCGACAGGGGCACAGGAAAATAATTTTCTTGGGTGGCGAAAGCCAGGGTGCATTTTTTGGCTAGGCTTATATGGGCCCTAGGGCCGATAGCCTAGTACCTACCTATGAACCTATGAACTTATGTACATGCAAAATGCACATGCAAACACAGGAATGTTAAACATAGTAAGTGCCACGCTCTCACATAAACATGCACGTGCACACACACACACACACACACACACACACACACACACACACACACACACACACACACACACACACACACGCACACACGCACCCACGCACCCACACACCCACACACACAAAAAAGTGATTTTTCAGAGTTTAATGTGATTAGCTTTTGCATAAGGCAAAATACTGCTAAAGTTAAGAAACAGAATTTTATGTCAGTGGTAGGAGAGCAGGGATAATTTTATGTAATCACAGATTAACTACAAAAAAGCATTTTTTTACTAAAGCTGTTGCCTCAAGCAAGCTTTGATGCCATGAAACCAGGATTGCTGTCTTTTATCTGTGTTACATTTCTGGCACCTGAAATTGTTTCCTTCATGTCTGATAGTGAGGAATGAGACATTTCAGCTCCCTAGAGAGATGGAATTGTTAAATTCATCTCATAACACACTGATAGCTTATATGCTCTTCTTGTACACCTGTCAATCAAACTGCATTGAATGCAGATTCACAGTATGCTGTATGTTCAGTCATTTAGACTGAACCTGTTATAAACCTGAATCAATTTGCCTGCTTAGGTACTCAGCCATTATCAAGGGCCATGTTTAATACAGTGAATTTCCAATGATGTTTTTATATAGGACAGACAAAAGTAAAAACAAACCATTACCTGGAAACTTGCAAGGCACGATCTTCTCATTTCATATTGATGCTAAGTTAGCATTGTAGATATTTGTCCCTGCTAAAATGAATTATATGCAGGGCAGACTACAGATAGCCAAATTACTTACTATTGGGAGAAGACTTTGCAGTTTGCATATCTAGTTTATAACTTTATTTTTTGCAAATTATCAATTATTGTTTAAAATGTACTTGATTGAAATGTAATAACCGTAGCATATGATGTAAATTTAAAATGGGATGACCTATAAAGCTACATTTTCTTTCTATGCTACATTTGCTGTGTTAGTCTAAGAAGTACCTCCTCCATTCATTTATTTTTGTTCTTATAGCTGAGTTATCATACTCAGAGTTAAGGAGGAGTGAAAGCCTGTCTCAACAAACATGGAGGGTAAGACAGGCAGCTAATCCGACATGAGGTGTCAGTCCACAGACATTCACAAACTGAATCCTCAAATGAGAAAAAGAATGCTAATTCATCTACCATATCTTTAGAATGGGATGAAATAGGACTACAACATGAAAACACAAGTAAAATCAATGAGTACATACCTGCTCTGCACAGACGGTTCCCCAGCCAGAAATAAACTAACAAACCATGAGTTGTGAGGCCAGCAGCGTTAATCACTTGACCAGTATACCATCACTCCACTTCCAGTCAGAAGTTAAAGATACAAGCAATAGCTGTCTATAGACATAGGTTGAAACCTTATGAGATGCTGTTTACTGTGGAATAATGATTTAAATTATTTTATTTATTTTATTTTTATTTATTTATTTTATATTTGTTAACTGGATTAGTCTGGCTGAGTTTTTGGCTCATTTTCAGCAGAGACCCGTGGAGAAAAGCTCCTCTGGACTAGAAAACAATTTATTAAAGTTTAGTAACATAGTAGTAACAATCAGCTATAGGATCTTACAAGCAGAGAACTGGAGAGAAAAAAAAAGCTCCTCCGGCAATTCGATTATACAGAGTATTAACAAATGGCAGACAAGTATGTGAGTTGTTACAAACAAGGTTTTAAACAATTAGCAGAAGAAAATGTGACTAGTTACAATATTATTTTAGCCACTTAGAGCAAAATGAGTTAATAGTTAGGCAGATGCTTATTTAAAGTGGGTAGGATCTAGTTGTATAATAGTTTGGAAACAAGAAAGGTAGGAATGGCTAGTAGGAGATGTAGGGGAGGTAGAGTATAAGAGACAGACTAGACAGGTAGGTTGTTTTGAGACTGTAAGAATTAAGAGTGGTTGGAGATAGAGGAAGAGAAGAGGTAGAAGAGGCAGGGGAATAGTGTTAGAGATACATTAAGAGTGAGGTGGTGAAATAGGAGAAAGGATGGTGGTTTCAGGGTGGTTGGCTCCAGTGGCAAGACCATTTTGTTTTTAGGTATTTCCTTGTGGCTAATTTGAAACTTTTGCTATGCTGGAGGGATTTTATTTCCAAGGGGAGTTGGTTCCAGGATGTAGCTGGGTTATAGTTGTAGAGAAGGCAGCCTATTTTGGTTTTGGGTTTGTAGATGTCTAATAATTCTTGATTTGAGCTGTGTAGCATCCTAGCAGGGGAATATTTGGATATGTCAGTGGAGAGGCTGGGGCAGAAGGAGGGTAGATAGAGGACAGAGTGGATGATTTGTAGTTGGTATAGTTGGAGCAGCTGAAGGAATTCTAGCCAGTCTAATTGCTGTATTGCTAAGCAGTGGTGTGACTTGTAGGTTTGGTTAGCTGCAAATCTGGCGATCTTATTATAGGTAGTTTCAAGCTTGGAAATAAGTGTAGAATTTAGGTTTGTGAATATGTGGCCACTGTACAGGAGTGTTGGGAGTAATAAAGCCTGGGAGAGAGTTATTTGGGCAGTGTTATTTAAGTATTTCTTGCTACGGAAAAGGTGTCCAAGTTTCTGATGAGTTCTTTTTTCAGAGTTAGTAATATGGAGATCAAACTTAAGCTGATCATCTATTGTAACACCTAGCAATTTAGTACTAGATTCAGCTGAGATTATAGTGTTGTTGCAGGATAAGATGGTAAATGTACTTTTGAGTGTGGTGAGGCTTTTAGGGAGGAAGAGTAGGAGCTCAGTTTTTTTTGGATTAAGTATTAGTTTGTTATCACTAAGCCAAGTCTCAATGGTGTGGAAGGATGCCTGGGTAGTTGAGTGGAGGTCATTTGGGTTGTCAGCAATGGTTATAACAGTTGAGTCATCAGCATATTGCACAAGAGATGACTGGGGACAAGAGGAGTAGAGCAAGTTGGTGAAAATATTAAAAAGTAGCGGTCCAAGTATGGACCCTTGAGGGACTCCCATTTGTGCAGTGAAAGGGGAGGATAGTGCAGAGAGCCATTTAACTGATTGCTGGCGGGTTGAGAGATAGCTGGAGAACCAGGAGATAGCAGGGGGAGAAAAATGTAAGTTAGTGAGTTTATCTAGGAGGAGTGGGTGAGAGACAGTGTCAAAGGCTTTAGAAAGGTCAAGGAATAGGCATGTGACAAGTTTATTGTTATCACGAGCTAGGGAGACTATATTGATGAATGATATGAGTGCAGTAGTTGTACTATGCTTGGGATGGAAACCATGCTGTGTGGGTGTGAGAAGGTTTTCCTGGTGAAGGTAATGCATTACCTGCTTGTGAATTCATTTCTCTAGGATTTTTGAGAGTAGAGAGAGTATGGCAATCGGTCTGAAGTTGGATATGTCTGAGGAGTTGCCCCCTTTGTGAATGGGTAGAGTAAAGAAATTCTTCCACACAGTGGGGACATAGGATTCAGAAATGGATCAGTTGATTAAGATGGATACAGGATAGGTAAGAGGTTCAGAGGCAATCTGCAGGAAGTAAGAGGGTAGCCTGTCAACAGATGGGGAGCAAGGTTTAAGTTTAGAGAGTAATGACTTTAATAGCTACTTGATATTGCTTTTAGAGAGAAGGAGTTAGGAGGGTTTGGAAGAGGTATAGAGTTTGTGGGGGTGCTAGTGTTGTTTCTGGGGGGAATTTATTATGGAGGTTATTGAGTTTATAAAATGATTGTTAAATTTGTTGGCTATGTCTTCAGGTGTTGCACTGGGACATGGGTTAGGAGAGGAAGGGTTTCCTGGATGAAGAGTCTGTTTAATAGAGCTCCAGAATTTCTTTGGGTCTGATTTAAGAGTAGAGAGAGGATTGGCATAGAAGTTTATTTTGTCATAATGGATGATTTTTTTAATTTTATTTCTGAGTTCTTTATATTTCTGAAGAAGAGAAGGGGTCCTAGTTTTAGTCCACATTTTCCAAATCCTATCCTGGTCTTTCATGAGGGTTCTGGTAGATTTAGTGAGCCAGGGAGCAGTATTAGATTTGATTCTAATTGTACGAAGAGGAGCAAGGGAGTTAATAATGTTTAGGTATGTAGTGTTGAAGGAGTGGGCAGCTTCATCTAAAGGAAGAGTGGTGAGGTAAGACCAGTTAATTTTGGAGAGTTGGTGAATAAAGGAGTTAGGACAGAAATGAGAAAGTGAGAGGGTGGTAATAAATTTGTTAGGTTTGGTAAGGTGGTGAAAATGTCTGGTAACTGTTATAGGGCAGTGGTCGCTGAGGGCATTTGGAAGGGTTTGGGAGTTATGATAGTTTTGAGGGTGGGAGACTAATTTCCAGTCTAGAAGAGAGCTAGGTCAGTGAGATTTATTAATGTAGGTTGGGGTTGTGATTAGCTGCTTAAACCCATGTAGGTTTATACAGGAAGTAGTGTTGGGAGCTTGTATTGTAAGCCAATCAATATTAACATCTCCCAATATAATTATTTCATTGTGGATGGTATGTGAGAGGTGAGATAGGATGTTCTCAAGTATGTTAATATTATCACCAGGGGGAATATAGATCGCTGCGACAGTTAAGGTGTTGAAACTGTTAAGTTTGAAGTTTGTCAGTAGGAGTTCAGCTGGTGAGAAGGATGGTAACTCTAGTGTGGGACTGATATGGGAGAGTATGGAGACTCCTCCTCCTTTTCTTTTAGGTTGAGATAGAACTTAGCTAAAAAAAAAACTATCAGCTAGTCCAGGGACACTTACTAGAGATGTTACACCTGGAGGGCTTTCAGCTGCAATTAGAGCAAATATGGTATCCAGGGTTTTTAAAACCTTTGGTGTGTTGTACTTGAGCAATCACTTGGGGGGTGGGGGACAGGAGGGAAACCTTCAATTGGAATTTAAAGTAGCAGGGGAGAATCCAAGGGACTCTGCTAAACCTAGCTAATTATCAAGGACAACCAAATAAGGTAAACATACAGGCACCCTTGTTCAAGGACTGGAAGGTTTCTCCAAGAAAAACTATGTGTAGGAATACACCACAGGTGGAAGTTGTATGCTACTTACGAGTCTGCAATGGCAGATTTTATTCTCTTTTATATTTGTATTCCCCTTTGCTCATTGTTTGCTGCACACAATGTAGCTAAAGATAAAAGCAGCTGAAGACTTTGCACCTCTGTTTGGTGTTTAGTGAAGAACAAGTATTGAGGAGGAGGAGGGACTGAAGGCTATGACTATTGAGAGGGGCTAAATACCTTCACATATAACAAATTATCAACAGTGAAACAGATGAAAGGGGTGGGGGTGGGCTAAGAGGAAGAAGGTTTGCAGTTATTGCCCTTGGGGTATGCACTCTAGCTGACTGTAACTGATTTTAATAAGGCATGACAGTAGTTACAAAAATTGGCACCTACACTACACAAGCGCCAACAACAAGGTTCCTGGAGTTAAACCAGGGGCTGCAGTCTATGTTTGGATGATTGCTGGTTAGAGTATTCTCTGCTTTTAGCTGGAGTGAGAGGATTCCTTGCTCACACAAGTGGGGGGGGGGTCCAAAGCAATCAGGCCCTCATGGCTACTACACAAGCGGCAACAACAAGGTTCCTGGAGTTAAACCAGGGGCTGCAGTCTATTTTTGGATAATTGCTTGTTAGAGTTTTCTTTGCTTTTAGCTGGAGTATACCTGCTAGCTGACAGATTTGGAGCAAACTTCACCACCGTGTCCCCTCCAGTCATCCTCCAAAGTATACCCACCACCATTCCTTGGCCTATTATCTCAAGTGAGCAGGTCATCTGAGTGCTCTCCAAGACCAATAAAACAGCACCAATGGGACCAGACAACATCCCAGTTGGACTTTTAAAAAGATTAAAAAATAACATATCAGACCCCCTTTGGGTCCCTGTTTAACCAGAGCCTGCAAACTGGCTATGTTCCGGCAGAATGGCAGACAGCAACATTAATCCCTCTGCACAAAAGGGGGACCGACAGTCAAACCTGGGAATTATAGGCCCATAAGCTTGACTAGCTTCATCTGCAAGGCATTGGAAAGAATCATTATGGACCTTATTCATAAGGACATAGGTAATCTCCAAACTCTGAAATCAACCCAGTTTGGATTTGTTAAAGGTAGATCATGCCTGTTAAACATGGTTGACTTCTTTGAGAAAGTCACCAAGGCTCTGAATGAGGGAAAGATGGTACATGCCACCTATCTTGACCTAGCCAAGGTATTTGACACAATCTCCCACTTGGGTATTATAAAACAACTCTCCCGATTAGGAATTAACCCCTACATTACCAGATGGGTAGTCAACTGGCTCATCAATAGAACACATACTGTTAAAGTGAATAACTTCACCTCTAGCAAATGACCAGTCACAAGTGCATACCACAGAGTTCTGTGCTGGGTCGCTTACTGTTTGGAATTTATTTCCTAGATGTTCAGGCAAACTTGGACAACCTGTGGCTGGCCAGGTTCTCTGACAATTGCAAATTGGGAGGAATCATTGAATCCCCCAATGACATTAATATACTGCAGGCAGGGATAGCACAGACAGATGATTGGTGCCAAAGCAGTGCATTAAAGCTAAGTGCAAAAAAAAAATACATTATTATTCCCATTGGTAAAGCTGACATCCCTGATAATTACATTATAGACAGCTCCCCCCTAAAAGTAGACCAAGTGGTATGTGATCTGGGTACTCAGGTTGATTGCAATCTGAACCTTGACCATCACGTATTCACAGAAGTAAGGAAATCCTTCTATGTGGCACATCTTATAAGTAAAGGCATTCCATCTAGATCTAAGGATGTTATAATTGCATTATACTCGGCCCTCATCAGACAAGAAATTGAGTACAATGCTCCCTTTTTCATGTACCTCACCAGATACCTGCAACAACTGGAGAGACCACAGAGGTTTCTCACCAATTTTATACTGCGGTGGTGGTGCTGCGGTAGTGTTGTTGCCTCACAGTAAGACGTTGTCCTGTTCGATTCTCAGCTAGTGTGTCTTCTGTGTGTAGACATGTGTGAATGGGTGTACCTTCGTTGAAGGTTGTGTGTCAGGGCTGGCAACTCGGCACGTAAAAATCTACTTCCAATCATTAGCGGACCGGAGTTCCGCTGTGGCAACCCCTAACTGGGAAAAGCTGAAAGACACAACAACAACAAAACAAGTTTTATGTGGAAAGATTGAAAGCCTTATCACCGTATTCTGTCTCCTACAGGGTGCTAAGGAGTGACCTGCGCCTGGCTTATAGGGCAGTCTCTGACCCGGCCCTGATGGAAATGCTAAACACTTGTAAGTCAAATTGCACAAGGGTAACTCGCTCCAGGGATCTTATACTAGCCTCTGACATGAGCAGGTCATGCTGGAGAGATAGATACATCCCCAGAGACTGCCACTTCTCTGGAATAATCTTCCAATTCACATGAAACAGAACCCCTCACTGACCCTCTTCAAATACAACCTAGATCAATGGATGGGTGACTGCAAATTCACTCCTGGGGTGGTGCCATATCCCTCCTGGACAGAGGAGGTTGGTATTAACTACCATACACCTTTACCTCTGCAAATTTCACTCACCTAACCACCAAAAACTGGGGCAACTCATGATAAATATGACTAGGCTTGTAAGGACTCTAGGGCTATTACCCTAGTAACCTGCTAGGAATCTATGAACCTAGAAGAAGCCAAGGTCTTTGTACAGTGGCCCTTGAACCTGCCTGGAATAAATTTATCATGTTGTGTGTAGCAAAAGGTAATAGCCTTAGACAACCATTTGGAGATAGACCGTTTTGACACCAGTTGTCTTCTTACCTTCACAATAAATGAACAATTGATCCGATGATCTGAAAGATTTAGTTCTGTCAAGAAAGTACATGAGTTGTCTGTGGGTATCCAAGGTATGGAATTTCCTTTTCTCTCATTTTTAGGTTCCAGAAAGAAGACAAGGAGATGGATAGTTTGACTTAAAGAAGAACTGCACCGACAGACTGAAATAACATGTTTATTTCATCAAGTCTTGAAGTTTCCTACATTTTAAGACAACTTTTGAACTCGTTATACGTTTTTCATATGTTTAAATGTAATTGCAGAGTCTGCCGACATGGGGTCCAGCATCTTGATTTTTTAGTCTACCTCCAGGTATCCCACAATGCAGTGTTTAGCTTTAAAATATTACATCATAGCCCCTAAGCTCCTGTCAATGCATTGACTTTACGTTTATATATATCCTGTTTTCTTTTAGTCAGTCAGGTTTAATTACCATGTCTTGCTTTTCAATGACTACTTAAAAGACAAACAGGGATAATCACGCACAACAGTATTCTCAGCACATAAACTTTGGCTCTTGAAGTGATATGTCAATCACAGCAGCAAACAGCTCAAATTTGCCACTTTGACAGATACAAAGGGGAGGTGTTTAGGGGGAGAGGATAGATGAGTTAAAGGACTACAACTCAGGCATAACAAAGAGAATAAAAATAGCCACTTTAGAAAGAAAAATAAATAACAGGCACTGAGGATACTGTTCTGTGTGATTATCCTTTTTTGTAGTTTAAGTAGTCATTGAAAAGCAAGAAATGATAATTAAACCTGACTAAATGAAAGTAGGGTATAAGTGAAAACACATGTAAAGTCAGTGCATTAACAGGAGCTTGGGGGTTATTATTTAATATTTTAAAGCCAAACCCTACAATGTGGGATACCTAGAGGTAGACTAAAAAATCAAGATACCAGACCCCATGTGGACAGACTCTGGAATTACATTTAAAAATATAACAAAAATGTACATAGAACCCAAAAAATGGTGTTAAAATGTAGGAAACATCAAGAAATAATGAAATAAACATGTTTTTTTTCAGTCTGTATTTGTGGTTCTCCTTTAAAATAAACTTGGATACCATTTTAGGCATAAAAGAAGGATTCATGTTCAAAGAGTACCTGTCCTTGTGTAAAATCACCATTAGAGCTTGCAACTCAGATACCCTTCTTGCAGAGGTCAGAGCAAACAATAAAACTGTTTTCCATGTTAAAAACCTTACGTTTTCGAGAAATGCACAAATCAGATTTCTTGGGACCTTGTCATATACTTTACAAGTCTAGGAATGTCCAGTTGAACTCTTTCCTCATCTGTAGCTTCCCCTCAACTATCTGTCTCACTTCAAATATTGTTTCAGTTTTGCTGCGTTCTGATCTGAATTGGAAATGACTTAACTCTGAACTTACTTTCTACTACTCTACAAATTGTTTCTCCTAGCATCTTTCTTAGCTGAGCAGTATTCCTTCTTAACATAGTCCGTCTTTTCTATCTCTCACTTTTCCATGCACTCCTCAGTTAATTACTGCATCATTTTTATACCTTGCTTAGCTAACACTGGCCAGTGAGCTATACTGCATAAAACAGAATTGGTTCCTATACTGCAATCTGAAGAAAAAGGGGGCAATGAAGAAGTGTTAAACCACAGTGGGATGAAAAAGCTAAGTGACCTTATGCCATTGTACAAAATTATTTTTTGCCCCAGCTTACTAAAACAAGGCCCTTGAATCAATGTGGCAGCACTTATAAGGATGAAGATGTATAATGCTGAACTAATATACCTAGGTATCATCAGTGTGCTTAGTCTTGGAGATATTTGTGAAATAATATTACATTAGCATCTAGGTATTTGGCAATTGGTATTAATGAATGAGCCTGAGGCAGCAGTCCAGAGTAGACTGCTGTTCATGTCATTGACAATATTCAAAGTCAACACTACAGGGAAGAAGCAGCTTTAGTAAGTTTTTGTCCCCAAGGTTTAAGCCAGCTCTCAGATAGGTGAAATTCTTAGTGTTACAGGGCACTTGTTCATTGTTCAAAATTGATGAAAATTATGATGTCATTTTCCAATTAGCCAAGAAGGAATTTAGAGGCAGACATCCTTATTTTAGTAGAGACCAGTACATTTAGGCTGGCAGGGTAAAGTGAAGAAGTGGTTTATCATTAATGCTTTTATAACAAGCCACTAACCCTTATCATTAGATATGGGCTCCCTAATGAAATATCTGCACTTTTTCTGCCAAGTACCTACATGCTGAAAAAGAAAATAGACAAAAAATGCAATAGAAGAAAGAGAATATCGAACATAGCTTTACTTTAAACTTCTCTTTTGCAGGAGACAGACCCTCTACACCCCTAAAGCTGTATATGTTAACTATGAGATCACAGTGTCTCAGAGAAAAGTGAATATTCCAAGGAATGTTATCAATGAATTGATATATGTATGTCCTTTTGTTTTGGTGTTTCAGTCTGAGTAGTAGGGAACTAGATAAAGCAGGCCTCAACATTTCAAATAGTTACTTTAGGACATGTCATAACTAAAATCATTGAATTTAGGTCACTTAACTGAGCCTTTAACAATATGGAGTGCATTCATCTACGGATTTGCTATAATAACACTCGATATGAATGTCAGTTGAAATAATTTATAACAGTCATGTGAACAATTAATTATATAATTATTATCTTTAAGACATTAAGCATTTTTAGCCACCATAGTAGTTAAGGAATAAAAAAAATATAATTTGGAAATTTAACTTAGTTCCTACTTTTAAAGAATTTTTAAATTTTGCAAAAATACTATGTAAAACTGAAAAAGTAGTGATCAGAATAAGACATACAAATTATACAAGACTTTTAGTTGTTAGGTTAACCTTGAAATGTTACTATACCAAGACTATTAATGTGTTAATTGTATAAGATTACTTGATAATTCAATGTATTCCTATTATTGCATAACAAATTGTGAAATATATTTTTTATTTTTCTGTATATATATATATATATATATTGTAAGTATGTTAAATTAATAAAAAAATTCATAAAAATGTAATTTAACAGGATATGTGAAGTGGTATGTCTTGATCTTTCTTAGCCACAAGGTTAAAGGCAATAGATAAATAGAATGATAGACAGATAGACAGAAGGTTTTAAAGTAGCCAGTTAATTAGCATGCATTTAGAAAATGGGGTGGAAGTGTAATTCTCTGAGCATAGAAATGTCAGTCAGGAATGGGAAGAATATTTACATGACAGATAGACAGTGACTGCAGTTTAAACCCAAACCTTGGAGAAGTGAGGCAGACACCAGCATGTCTACAGCTATGCTTCCTTTCAACACATAGTGTGATGCTATACAGATTACTTTTGTTTCTTCTGCTTTCCTGAACATTCTGTCAAAATTAACTGATTTTGCTGCATGGAATACATTGCATTTCAGACTGTTTAGAATGCACCTCACTGATTGCAGTATAAGCTACTATCAGTTTATGTTATAAATAACAGCTGCAAATCCAGATAAAGCAAAAACAATCAACCCGTGAATTGCTTCAAAGATATTTTGTATGTCTCCCATCCTAGTGATTTAATTCATTCTTTTATGGTATAATATACAGTTAGCATTTACAATCAGGTTATACTGACTAAAGTAGGTTAATTTTCAGGCCCTCTTTCTTTCTTTCTTTCTTTCTTTATTTCTTATCTCCTTGTAGCACTGCTGAAATTCAGGTGAAAACTGCGTGAACACTGACCACTGTTAATATTCTTTGCATAGGTTGGCTCATTCAGGCAGAAGAATCTAACCCAGACTGTGTGTGATACTCAAACATGATGCTAAGCAGTTGAGCGGGGCTAATATGCAGCTAATGAGTTTACCAAGCCTATACCAGTTGAGAAAGGTGAGTACATAACAAAGTAAGACCATGAACACCATTCTACCCCCACAGTAAATGCCATAGTACTCTGTGTAGAGACCTATGTAAATCACTCCCTCAAGATAACATGCAATTCAAAATGAGTACTAGCTGATCCCAACAGGGTACATACCAATGGCAGCAATTCATTCTCCACTGTTGTTATGGTGCTCTGCATACTGTGTGGAACAACATAATAACAGTGTAAATAACACCTGCTGACATGGAGTTCTATGTGGTGCACACAACACTGTAGCTACATGCAACCTTGTCTCATCTCCACAAAGTAGGGCTGACAAGCTTCCACCACTGGGAGCTGGCATGGTCCCAGATCCCCTCATTACCATAGCATGGTAGCAATCCTTCATTTGCCCTCATGTATAAAGACTAAAATGTTTTTGTGTATCATAATCAGGTATCACTGCACTCCACAGCACAGTGATGTACAGAAGTTATTTATAGTACAGTACGGTATGCCTTAATAAGGCATTTTCTATAGCAACTTTTGGTAAGGTAGATTGTACTGTGTCTTGCATTTCTTCACATTGTAATGCCACCGTGCTGTGCAGCGCGACCTGCCAGCCTAAGACCAAGACTGTCTAGTTTGTATTGGGATTCTAGGTACTCCTGTATGCCATTCAATGTCATGTTAATCCTTGGACATATACTAAACATTGAATGCCCAATGCGGCCACACATTTTATTTATTTATTTATTTTACATTTGTTGACCGGGAGAGTCCAACTGGATTACAAGTCCATTTTCAGTGGAAGCCCAGGGAGAAAAGCTCCAAGAGAACATTTTTTTACAAAACATAGTTTTAAGGACAGACTTTTGACATACAGTTTTCAGAGTAGAGACTTTAACATACATATTAACTAGCAGATAGGATACATTCATTCTCTTACAAATTGATTTACCATATGTCTTCTCCTGGTTTTAGTTGAGAAGTATAACAACTTGATTTTCAGTATGGGCAGGATTCACGATGGCTTGCACAGAGTCTAAGAGTCGTGTAAGACTCCATGCAGCCATCGCGATCCAGGAACAGCCCGAAATCCCATGTAAGAGACCAGCTAAAATTACTCTTACACGGGCAGGGCGTGGATATGCTAATCACCTTACTTGCAGCTGAAAGGCATGCAAATGAGTTAGATTAGTGATCCACGAAGCTGAAACCAGCCCGTGTAAGAGACGTGTTAGGTGCAGAAATGTACTCAGTTGACAACTGAGTACGTTACTGCAAATAACACAATGGAGCCATGACAGCTCCAAATAAAGTGTGCAAATGTTGCAGTCAGCATGCCAATGGCCAAATATGTGGCCTTTGTCACGGTAACCCGATGCAAACATGAAATAAAATATTTTTTTTTTCGGCGATCAATGAGATTTAAACGCAGCGCAGCCCCGCGCAAATGGGCTGCGCTATATAAGACAGAAAAATAAAGGTTTGAAACCCACAAATGTGGGTTTTATGTAATGCATGGATTTGCAATGCAGGGACTAGCAGACCAAAAACAACATGGCCAACGTCTAGTGGTTGCTAAGGGGGGAAGCTGAGTGTAAGACATGTAACTAAGCATTAGTAGGCAATCCTATGTAAATGAGTGGTAGGATAGTGAATCACACTGTCACATAGCAAATGAGCACATTCCGTGTAGTGTAAGAGTTAGATAAGGGGGAGTAACAGAGTAGGAGATAGGTGACATCACACGGGGGAATGTCAGGAAGAAATCAAGCTCATTGGAGCAAAGTGGTATGTGAAAGATATCAATCACACAGCATAAAAAGAGGAGTGTCAACAGATAAGCATGGGAAAGTCAAGAAATGGAAGGTGTACACTGTGGCCAACACCAAAGTTTCTTGCTGTACGTGCATGCGCATGTGTGTGCGCTGGGAGGCGCGAGTAAGACAGAGTAAGCATGTAGGAGCCTGTTTAAAGATCTGTAAACCTGTTTGTGCTGGTGTGCGCCCGTTTTAACCTGAATACGCAGATTCTAATCCGTTTAAGCATGTGTGCACGCATGGTAGCCACTGTGAGCATGTTTTCGCTGGTATGCGCGCTGCTCCCCCCTGAGGAAACAGAGAGGAAAAAGGAAGCAGAAGAAATAGTAGGAAACTAGCAGGGAATACTGGTAGAGCTAGCAGGTGAAAACAATTAGAAGCAGGCAATTACACAGGCAGAATACTAGCCCAGCCCAGCACTTAAAACACTGCAAACAGCATTGCAGTATGTTTCTCTCAAGAGACACTGCAAGACAGGAGTAAGCTTGTAGAAATGAAAACTGAAAAAGCTGCACTCAGACCAAACATGCTAGGGGCTGCCATAGCTGTTATAAGGAGACATAGGAGACTTGCTGAGGGTGGTGACAATGCAAATGCTGCTGGACAACCCACAGTGAGGAGACGGAGAAGAGTGTACAGGCCCAGGGTCACCTACCAGGGGTTACATGAGCTGGAGATCGTGGAGCGCAATAGAGTGGACAGAGACCTCCTGCAGCAAATTGTTGAGATGTGCAGGCCACGCCTCACACACAGAACCAACAGAGGGGAACCCATCCCAGTGGAAACCAAGGTATGTGTTGGCCTAAGAATACTAGCAACAGGTACCTTCCAGAGACCAACTGGTGATATGATGGGGATATCACAGGCATCAGCCTCCAGGGTACTGCACCAGTTCCTGGATGCCATGTCAGCACATGTCAGTGAGCATGTATATTTCCCCAATGCCCATGAGGTATTGGCCAGCAATATGCGTCTCTTCCATCAAATAGCGGAATACCCTGATGTAGTGGGTGCAATAGACTGCACGCACATATGCATCAAAGCACCAGCCGGTGAATGGGGTAGTGCCTACATTAACTGCAAGGGCTTCCCTTCCATCAACTGCCAGGTTGTGTGTGATGCCCAGGGCATAATAATGAATGTGTGTGCTGGCTGCCCTGGGAGCTACCATCATTCCCATATCTGGCATTTGACGCAGCTGTACCAGATATTTGCCAATGGGGACATCCCACATGGCCACCTAGTGGGAGATGCAGGATATGCACTGGAGCCGTGGCTGATGACACCCATCAGAAACGCACACACACCTGAACAGGAACGCCATAATGAGGCACACACACAAACACGTAATGTAATAGAGTGTGTGTTTGGGCTGCTCAAGTCATGGTTCCAGTGCCTGGACACATCTGGTGGAGCCTTGCAGTACTCACCAACTACATGTACCCAAATTGTCATGGTATGTGCTATGCTACATAATATGATTCTGCAAAAACAGCTGCAGCAGGACCAGCATAGGGCCGGGACAAACAGCCCCCCACCATTGCCAAGGCCATCACAGGCAGAGCGTGACTCGGAGGAGGAACAACCTGAGCCTGCCCCAGTAGGCAGAAGGAAGCATGCCCAGTATGCCCTGGCCTTGGCAAAGAGGCAATGCATAGCACATACACTGGCTCAGTAGGAACCCTGGGAATGATACCCCTCTCTGACTCACTCATATAGTAACAGGGACGCCTAACATGACACTACCTGCTCTCAAACATGTACAGGGAGTGTAGTATGTGCATCAGACAGAGGCAGCCCTGCAGCACCACCTGAGGCATGATTGACATGTGTTAAGAAAATGTAACACCATCTAGTATATGCAAACATGAAGACCCTGCCTAACATCTCACCCTCACCAAGCATGATGCCACACTATGAAGACAACAAGATCAAGTACAATAATTGGCTGAGGTATTGCTGTTAGCAAGAGGGAACACATGGCTGACAGCCTGGGCTGACATGCCGAGCAAGACATGATGCCCCACCTGCTAGGGATGGCACGCACCCAGCACACCTGGCTGTGTGGATACTGGCAAAGGCTGTTGTCACCCCCACTGTGCCTTCAATAGGTAAGTCCGGAAACACAAACCCACCACCATAGGTAGCACAAGGGATAATAACCTGGACGTAATGCTACCCAACACCAGAAGTCTAACCTGCAAGGTGCATGCAGACCAAACCCACCACAGCATGGAGAATGGTAATATGTGTTCTGTAACAGAAACCTGGGTCAAGGCCCAGAAGAGCACCCTAATACTACCAAGTTATGCCTCATACCATGCTCTACAGCTCCAAAACATGGAACACATGACAATAGGAGTGTGGCTACCAGTAATTATCAAGGATAACCACACCCCAGGTTGGTACCACAGCAAGAAGCAGCATGGACTATCCATGGGCAAGTAACACTGGCTCAAACTATGTACCTGTTTGAAGCCTGCTACAGACCACACTCACAAACCCAGGTACCCCAGCCAGCCTTCCTGAAGACACTGCAGAGTATGAATGTCTCAACAAATACCAAACAAGGCACACACAAAGTATGACATAGGTGGCAATCCATTATGTATGGAAGAAGTAATCAGGGACATAGGGACACAAGTGGACGGTAACCTGTCATGTGACACTCACATTGCCAAGGTAGCCAGGAAGACCTGCTATATTGCCCATCTTAATATGAAAGGATGCAGAGGTAGAGCAAGAGAGGTCACTGTGCCCCCATATTCTTCCCTTATCAGGCCCATACGTGACAACAATGCCCCAGTTCGGATGTACCTTACCTTACACCTGCAGCAGTTATAAAGACCCCAAATGTACCTCACCAACAGGATAAAGGGTCCAAACATTGGACATCTGCAGCCTGGCTGAAGAAACCACAGCCCAATTCAGAAGCATACTGCCCAGTCAGAGGTGATGTATGCCTGATGTACAAGGTCATGTCCAATCCAGAATGAATGGACATGCTCCACTGCAGAAACCCCAAATCCAGCAGAGACACCACAGTGAGATATCTGAACCTCCACACATAGATAAATAGGATGTGCTGGAGGGACAGATCCATAACCCAGAGGCTCCTGACACTCTGCAACAGAATCCCAGTCCATGATAGGCTGAGCTCCACACTCAAACTCAACAAGAGAAATCTGGTGAAGTGCATGGGAGATAGTAGGTGTACACTGGGGCCATCCCTGTGTCACATCTAGTACAGTAAACCCTACATGGGCATAATATGCACATTGCAAGGGCTGTCGAAACCCACACACAGTCTGTCCGTGCTCAAACAAGGCCAGGGCAGATAGCCTAGTATGAACCTATGAACCTATGATGATACAAATTGTGCAGGACACAAAGGATTATCACACAGCTGTCCTACCTGATGGTAGGAACCATGGTGATAATCCACAGATATGCTCTGCAGCACTCTAATATCACAAACAATACACCAAACCCACACACATTGCCAACATCCTACCAAACAGATTCCTTGCAAACTCCCCACCAGTACCTAACTGCCAAATATCTATCCCAGGACAGTGCTGGCCTCCTGACATTGCAGATGCTGAGGTAACAGCCAGCATCCACAAAGCACAGCACATGGCATCAATTGTACCAGATGGTGTCCTGGGTTGTGTCCAACAAGTACTGTAAGAAGAATGGAACAGCAAATAGCAGTACTGCGCACTATCAGTCCTACTACAGGATATGTACCCAAAGAGCAGTGTACAGCAACAGTGGTCCCTCACCACAAGGGGGGTGCCTGAATGGATACTGCAAACTATCACCCCTCAACCCTGACTATCTAGGCTGGCAAAGTAATGGAGAGGATGATCATGGATTCCATGAATAATGAGATTGGGTACCTACAGACATTGGACCCTACCCAGTGTGGCTGTCATAGGGCAGATCCTGCCCTTTACACATGTCTGACTCATGTGAAATGTGCACCAAGGCCATTGATGTGGGGAATGTGGATCACACAGCCTATCTGGACCTTGCTAAACCCTTCCATACAATACCCTAGTTGGCGGTACAGATAAGCTCACCAGCCTAACTATAAACCCCTATGCAAGTAGATGGGTTGCAAACCAGCTCAAGGACAGAGCTGACCTGGTCAGACATGCTGCAGCCATGGCAGACTGCAAACCAGGTACAACTGGCATCCCACAAGGCATGGTCCTGGGACCTCTCTTGTATGCTATATATGTCACATAGGTACAGGCCAACATGGAAGGACTCTGTCTTTACAGGTTCGCAGGGGACTACAAACTGCCCACCATATCGGACCCTCCGGCTGACACAAGCAACCTACAAAAGGCACACATAGAAACAGACAAGTGGTGCCACAGCCATGTCAACAAGCTAAATGCAGAATAGTGTATAATCAACCCCTGTGGAAACACAGTACATGGCCAGAAATTACCACATAGGAGTTAACCCAGTAAGTACATCAGGAGCAATAAGAGACCTGGGGACACAAGGTGATAGATATCCTGATGTGACAACCATGTGTCTGTAGTGGTTACAGAAACATACCATATACCCACCTAATCATGAAGGCAAGCACAGCTTGGTTAGGGTAGGTCAATGTGCCTCCCCAGTCATCCATCAGCAGCCTCACAATTGTGTACAATGGCCTTTCAGGGATATACCGTAGCAGACACCTGCAGCAACTGGAAAGACCCCACAAATACCCCACCAGGAGGATCACAGAGCTGTAACAGATGCCATGTGTCACCTGATTAAAGAAACTGCAGCTCCACACAGTGCCATACCGCCTGGCTGGAGGTGAACTGTGCCTGATGTATAGAGCCATGACCAACCTGGTATCAATGGACATTTGGCACCATGTAAACTCTGAATGCTGGTGACCTATGCAGCTGACAGGCCTGAACCCCAGCACAGACATAAACAGGACATGCTGTACTGATTGGTCCATAGCCCAGAAGCTCACTCCACTCATGACTAAACTCCCACTACAAGTTATCCAGGGAGTCCCTCTTTGACTGTCATCCAGAGGAATCATGATGACTGGATGGGGATGGTAGGTGTACCCTGGATATCACCTTATGTCACGGGTAGACAGAGGCACAGCACACTAACCGTGAAATATGTCATGGCAAACACCAGTAAATGTGTGTTGAAGGACAAACACTCTCTGACTAGCATTACAAATGGACTAGGGTACATGGCCATTGTTTGTCACTGTCCACACAAGTTGTGGAATACATTAACAATGTTGGACAATCATGTACTATGCTGTCCATATCTGAACAAAATGCTACATGGTCATATCTACACAACTGACCCTCGACCAGTCTGGTGTGCTCACTATAAATATTACAAGCAGTGATAGGACTGAAACCAATTATACTGTCCACCACAGTGAAAGTACTGCACCAGTGCACTATACGACAATACAACTGTTTGGTCAGCAGGAAAGGATGATGACAACTGTATGCAAACTATCCCATGGTGACCCTGCAGGCACAGCATAATGCCTGTTAGGGTCAGACACAAAGCAGTTGGGCAGTAAGAACACAACCTGATGACCAACACTCAACTGTACATGTGATATATAGATGGCGTCCACATGCAAACACAAATGTGGTGGTCCACAGATCATAACATAAGGAAAGGTCACGCTGGGCATGCTCGCACTTAGATAGCGTGTCAGTCAAAAACTGCGAACTGGGTATGCTAACACACTTAGGCCATGTCACAGTTCAGCAGTTGCACACACATATCTGGCATTTGTATGTGTTAACACAGGAACCTCCCACAATACAGACATCTGCCCAGTGCACACAGTGAAGTTACAACAGAGACATAAGTAAAGTACTGGATCCCAGTCATATGCAAACATCTTCCACAGTACACAAGTTGTTTATAGAAATAGGGAAGGCTATGGCAATAAAGACCCACAAACAGTATATGAGCAACAGATACTTGCATCTGACAGGTAAACATATGGCCATAGAGTGCAATACTAGACTGTTGTCCCTAGGGAATACAGAAGGCAATCCACAGTGTATTTGGCATCTGCCTCCACAGTACAGTAGGCCACTGTGCCTGTGCAAAGTTAATGCATAGATATGCTCTCCCCTGTACTGATGGATAGTAACAGATGTACATACCTCTACATCCATAATGATGTCAGCACACTATACATATGTCAGGAGCAGAAATTATACCCAGTAATGTGAATAGCGCGCTCTGCTACTGCGTCTCTCACAAGTGTCATAACATAGTTAGGTAGGGGTTTGAATCCTGCAAGTGCACAGTGTGTGTGTGTGTGGGAGTAGTGTGTGCAATTCCATGTGTAAGAGAAATGTCCTTTCTGGCAACTATTACTACACAACACATGCTGCATATTCCACTGTCTAAACACTGATGATGTCAGCACCCTATAAGTACAGCAGGAGAAAGCAATCCTCCCAGTAATGCAAATAACGCGCTCTGCTACTGCATCTCTCACAAGTGTCATAACATAGTTAGGTAGGGGTTTGAATCCTGCAAGTGCACAGTGTGTGTGTGAATGTGTGTGGGGGAGTAGTGTGTGCAATCTCATGTGTAAGAGAAATGTCCCTTTTGGCAACTATTACTACACAACACATGCTGCATATTCCACTGTCTAAACACTGATGATGTCAGCACCCTATAAGTACAGCAGGAGAAAACAATCCTCCCAGTAATGCAAATAGCGCTCTGCTACTGCATCTCTCACAAGTGTCATAACATAGTAAGGTAGGGGTTTGAATCCTGCAAGTGCACAGTGTGTGTGGGAGTAGTGTGTGCAATTCCATGTGTAAGAGAAATGTCCCTTTTGGCAACTATTACTACACAACACATGCTGCATATTCCACTGTCTAAACACTGATGATGTCAGCACCCTATAAGTACAGCAGGAGAAAGCAATCCTCCCCATAATGCAAATAGCGCGCTCTGCTACTGCGTCTCTCACAAGTGATCTAACATAGTTAGGTAGGGGTTTGTATCCTACAAACGCCATGTGTATTTTTGTCACACAGTTTGTCCATGTGTGTAGGGTGTTGTTCCCAATATTGCACGACATACATTATATCAGTAATGTCAATGCACACATGATGTATGTGTGTGCCACCTACACATATGTACCTGTGAACTGCAATAGTTCCCATGTCCAAAACCTGCCTCATGTGAATACATGGAATATGCATCAGACAACTGTATGACTGTGGTGTTCTTTGCAGGGGCTGCATGTGGTATGTGACTAGACAGTGTGGGTTGTAGATAGTGTCATCCCACCAGCAAGGGATACATGACTGGTCTGGAGCATATAGTCCACATGTTGGTGATGAACAGGTGCAGCATGTTGTCACCTGTTGTGGGAGTGGTAACAAGTTGTTCTATAGCAATGCAGGGAATGAATGCTAAGAACCCTTCAGATAGGGTCTTGGAGCTAGAGTAATGCTCACACTCTATGGTTGGGTAGTCCCAGTCCAACCATATGATGGTGTTTGTAGAGACCGTCATATTCACAGTGTTGTCAGGAAGGCCAAGTGGATTTCCTGGGTATGGGAGTGTGGTGTGTGCCAGGCTATGAACCTGAAAGCAGTCTAACCCACTGTTAGTTGCACATGGATAGGCTCTGATGCTTTGTGCAGTGCCACCAACCTGGGGGTGTGTGTATCTGAGGTGCCTTTGGATACATCCCCCCTATTCTGGTTTGGTGCATGTGTAGGGGACGACAAGCATGGTATCAGGAATGACCTGGCAGTGATGGTGTGCACCTGGGAGCCTTGTACCAGGAGTCTGTTACTGCATGGATATTGCTGTACCCCATGCTAAGGACAGTTTCCACTGCATGCATCTTGAAGTTTACATTGTTGCTGTTGAGTAGCATTTCTATTAGTGTCCTATCCCATGTGATACCTGTGTAGGTGGCTATGTAATGTCAGCCTTGCATACAAAGGCACTATGTGTGTAGCAACAGCCTCTGCCAGCATACAACGGCCCATGGGTGACAGGTGCAAGCTTTCCCAAGCAAAGCAATGTGGCTTGTCCAGCATGTAATCCCACACTGACAGGCACTGGATCCCCTTTGAATGTCACTGAAACATACGTAATGTATACTCATACCCTTTTGGACGGACAAGGTACCTACATATTATCACATAGACAATAACCCACTGAGTACAGACAAAGTAATCGGAGACCTGGTGACACTGTTCAATGCTGACCTCTCATCTGACACCCACATTGGCAAAGTGGTTGGATGGACTTCCTACCTTGCCTACCTTATCATGAAGGGGTCACATCCACATCAAAAGGGGTCATTTTACTCCTATACTCCTCCCTTATCAGGCCCATGACTGTGTACTATGCCACATTTGGTATGTACCTCACCTGGCACTTGCAACAGCTAGGGGGACCCCATAAGTACATCACCAGGAGGATCAAGGGTCTCCAACAACTTTCATATGCTGCCAGACTAAAGTAACTCATGCTCTATTCCATAGCGTACTGCCTACTTAGGGGTGATCTGTGCCTGATGTACAAGGCCATGTCCAATCAGGTATTGATGGACATGTTCCACCTCATACAATCCAAATCCATCAGAACCACAACAGCTACAGATTTAAACCTCAGCACACATATGAATAGGACATGCTGTAGGGACAGATCCATCACTAAGAGGCTTCCCATACTGTGGAACAGGACCCCAGTTCATGTTAGGCAGAGACCCTCACTGACACTCTTCATGTGTATTCTTGACGAGTGGATGGGAGATCATAGGTTTACACCAGGGGTCATCTCTGTGTCACTACTAGACAGAGGCACAGTAAACTAATGCTATTTTGTACGGGGGTCTTCACTGTGTCATTACTATACAGAGGCGCAATTTTCTAAATCTATTCTATACACTGTCTGCAGATAGTCTAGTACTATACTATGACACTGTGAAACTATATATGTCTATGTATTTCTACATCCCTCTCTATCTATGTATACACATATGCATATTATTTTTTTTTCTTCTTCTTCTCTCTCTCTCTCTCTCTCTCTCTCTCTCTCTCTGTCTCTCTCTCTATCTCTCTCTCTCTCTTTCTCTCTCTCTCCCTCCCTCCCTCCCTCCAGTGGGTGCAATGAAAGTTTCTCTCCCTCCCTCCAGTGGGTGCAATGAAAGGTTTGCATGTGTGGACTGGGAGTACAGGATGCTTTTGTAGGTATATGCACATGTCCATGTGATGGCCTCTGCACCAATTATTAGCCAGCATTTACTAATTGCATGCAGCCTGTTGTGTAGTGATTGCAGTTCTCACTGTGATTACAGGACTGTGCTATAAAAGGTCTGTTAGGTAGGCATAGCCCTTTCAGTTTATCAGGGAGGGGACCATGCTGGTTTGCTGTGGATTGCTCTTGCAATCTGTTGCTATGGCTTCAATATTTGGCCTTTACATTCGCTCCTTGTATGCCTGCTAGGTGTCTTTCCTGTAATGTGTTGCTATGGCTTTCCTATTTTCCATTTACATTCACAGCTTGTAATGCTTGCTAAATCTGTTTGGGCAGCAGTTCCCTATGTGTGTGTTGTGGTAAGGTGTTACTGCATGCAGTGTGGTCTGGCCATGGTGTGGGCCTTGACACTTACAAGGGTATTTGATCATGCTGCTGAGCAGGTCTCAGATACTCTCAGGTGCATCTTTTATCAGCCTCATGGAATGGTACATAGCAGTGGGATACTCCAATGACATATTCTGATATTCTGCAGTTGTGACTGTGGGTTATTTCAAGCATATGTATTAGTACACCATTTGTGACGTGCAGGTGGTGCATACCTTCAGTCATTCATAGTTACCATTGCATGTGTAGTTACACATTTCTGCCTACTGTTAGTACATTTGACAGGGTGTCAGTGGGGCACAGTTGACATTTGTTTTCACATCAGGGACATCTCTGTAACTCAGTCACAGTTGCTATGTCTGATCTCTTAACTATTCAACTATGGCAATGTTTATCCTGCTTTGAGTATGTGTGTGGCTTGCCAGATACTACTGCGACATTATTACCTAGTAGCTACCAACTAATATGACTGTTTCTCATCACACAGTACTATTTTACAAATCCACTAGATTTGACAGTAAATATACATGACATGCTTTGTGTACTAGACTTGCGATATTCCCTTTACATTAATTCCTACTGATTTATGATATATTTCTTTCAGCACAATGTTCTTGTATAGAAGTCATGGCTTAGTGGTAAGTCACGCAGACTAGTGTTTCCAAGGTCCCGGGTTTGAGACTGAGGGAGGTATTTTATTTTGCTGCTGAGAAAACTACAGGCCTTGTCATTCAAAGTGACTAAGGCACTTTTAAGTAGTTGTAAGCAGGTTAGCGCTGGTTTGTGCGGAGGTCACGCATGTATACTGCCACTTAGCTTCGCGCACACACGCTTAGCTAAGCGCAAAGAAGCACACTCCTGCTTACTATTGCTTAAAAGTACTTACTCTCGCGCACACCCACGCTATTTTCTTTTAAAGAAAGAAAATGGGGAGATAGGAAAGTGGTGAAAAAGGGGGCACAAAGATGGTAGGACAGGAGGAAAACAAGCTCGGGTTTTGCAGGAGGGATGTATGAAAGGCCCATAGCTGCCCATTTCTTCGTCAGCAACAGCTGTGCATATGTTTGTAATTTGGTGTGAAATTTGAAACCTTCCACCCCTGAGAGAGGTGTGAGGACAACATTAATATTTGTTGTACAGCCAATTGTAACTGCCAGTTTACATGTCCAGCAGACATGTGTGCAAAATGGGCAGCTATGTATGGGGCGTAATGTTTTTGTGGGTACAGAGTGCCCTTTTTTTTCAGGTGAGAGTGGTATGTCAGGTACGGGAAGTCAGTATAGCTGGGGAGGTAGGTAGGGGAGGTTAACAGACAAGACAAACAAGATGCATGCAGGGGTGGTGTATGACACATGTGGGGAGGTTACACAATTGACGGGGACGGATGTTTGGATATCTCGAGCCCATGAGCCTACAGATGGCAATAGTGGAACTGAGATCCCCACCCATGGGCAGTTGCCACTGTGCCTTCACTGCCCAGGACGTGGCTGTGCTGGGGGCTGTGTAGGACGGGCAGCAGGCATGCCCATGAGTTGTGCCACCCATGCTTCAAGCTGGCGTAGGGGCCCAAGCACAGCATGCCGGATCTCCCTATGCACCACAGTCCGGACACTATGGAGGGTGAGTGGATGTTCTCCTCCGGCCACGCTTGCAGAGGGGGGACAAGCCCCATCCCCTGCAGCGCTTTCACCCGCAGGTGGCACAGGGCCACCGGAGGAGGGTCCGGCCTGGGCACTACTGCCAGGTGCACTCGCCAGCTGAGGTGGGAGAGGTGGATCCGCTGGAACCCGCCTTCCCTGTCGTCCTATGTTTTGCATTATTTAGTGACAGTTTGGGTTAGTAACGTGCAATACCATTCACAATTAGTTGTAACAGCATGCATTAGTATTCCCATTAACCAAACACCCATAAATTCAAGCCGTTGAACAGCAAGCATAACACATGCATAATTTGAACAACAGTACACGTTCCAACAACATGCAGGGTTGAGTTATGGCAACAGGCCATCAGGTTTGGATGTATGAACAGGGCACACGCATCAACGTACATGCAAATATGTATGAACCAACAGGAAAATTGTCCAGGGGAGTTAATTGTGAATACACATACCCATTTCACGTGGAATGGATTATTTGTGGTTATAGGGTAGGGTGAAGAAATATTTCATTAACAACTTCAAATACCTATACATATGCTGTACATTTCTACTAGCTGCAGATATATACACACTACAGGTCTGACTACAGTTTCCTATGTGACAACTTATGCATGTTGGTGATAGGAATGTTACTGCTACATCAATATACATTTCATTTTTTCATACACATTCATATCTGGCTCTGTTCAGCTACATCATCCTGCTACATTTGCTTTATATGGCTCTAGACAACTGTGGATGTTTGGTATTTCATACAACCATACTATCTGCATATTGCAAACTGAGAGCAACATATCCAGATTTTGGGACACACATTCCAGCTTCAGTACTTTTTTCAACACATGTTGCTGTTTGGTTGTGCCTGTCACATTCATTTCATTCTGTACTGACTGCAGTATACTTTATTCAGGAGTTATTACTACTTTATTGGTGGATTCATACCTCTTTCTCACACTCTCTCACTTGTTTTATTTTTACAATTCAGGATGGTACTTAATTCTAGGCTTTACTGACATGTTTTACTTAGTTATAACAATCCTTTCCAACAGTCTCACTTGTGTCATGTTTCAGAATTTAAACGGGGATATATTTCACACGTGTTTTGCTCAGCTTCTGTAGCTGTATTTTTCAGCCTGCTGCAGGTTATGTACTATTATATTACAGGTGGAACATCTTTATTTCAGACTTGTTTCATTTTTATTTTTGGATTACAGGCTGCATCACACTTATGTAATCAAACAATACTAGCAAAATCTCTCTTACACTGTTACTTGCACTTTTTATTAATAAGTGACTACACTGCACTCTTTTGCAAGCTGTCATACTTATATTTTTTACAGTTACAGGGAGAGAATTACTGACCTGCCTGGTGGCGCAACCGCACCAGCCTATCGGCATAGGCTCGACGGTTCATGGAACGGACACCTGCAGCTGTAATATAAATGAAGTAATATTGGAATACACATCTCCATAATATCAGCTATGTTAATTTCTTACATAAATAATTACATGTAACTTACTCAGTAGTGGGGCGTTGGGCATTTGCCGGGCCTCCTCGATCCAATGGTTCAGTTGGTCCTGCTTCCGTCTCTTCAGGTCCGCATGGTGGTGACGGACCTGTTCACCAGTCCTTGTTATTCCTGTGGCACTGGTGAGATCATGTGCCAACCGGTCCCACGCCTCAGCCCTATATGCTCCCCACAGGACCTGGCCCTGCATGAGTTGGGCCTCATGATCATGGACGAGGAGCCATACCATATATTTGGACTCCTCAACTCCCCACCTCTGTGCTCGGAAGCAACTACCCACTCCTACACCTGCCATCCTGACTGCAAATCAGTTCCACAATCAGTTATGCTGTGTATTCCCACCTATGGGGCTTATATATGCCGTTTTTCCCACACTTATCTGTGATTGGCCATCTTGGAATTGTATCAGCTTCACAAAACCTGCTTTGTCATGCTCCTCTTTCCATTCATTCCTATATATATGCTATTACTGCATTTCTAAGAGCAACTGTCATGGCTTAGTGGTTCAGTACTTTGACTATGGTGCATGGTATCCTGAGTTCGAGCCTGACCATTGCTTTTTATATTTTATGACTGTCTACACAGGCCAGGAGGTGTGTCTGTGTAAAGGCAATTTTGATACAGCTTGCTCAACGTTGCTCATCGGTTAGCTTGTTGGCGTGGTACGCAGCTCCGCGCAAACGGGTCACTGTGGCTTACGCGCCATTTGGCTGTCAGCACGCATATTACTGTCAGCTCAGCTACGGGCACACAGTTTCAGCGTGTTGGAACTCTGCTCAACCCCGGGCACTCCTTCTACACCTGTTAAACCACTACTCACCTACGGGCACTCATTTTACACCTGTTAAACCACTACTCACCTACGGGCACTCATTTTATACCTGTTAAAACACTGCTCACCTACGGGCAGATATACTCAGCTTGTTAGAGTGTAGCTAAGCTATGGGCATTTCTGACATTTCTTCTTTTTGTTTTCTCACATTTCTTCATAATACATGGCCCATTTCATTACATTTTACATAAAATTAATTTTATACATGTACATATATGTCAGGGAATTGTTTTGTGCTTATTTCACTAAAAATAAAAATTGATGTTGTGGGGCTCGAACCATGACTGCCTCATCTTCAGCCGACGTCTCTACCGCTATGCTATTGCTTCTTGGCTTACTTTGCATATTTAGTTCTTATATGCTTTTACACTGACTGCTAACTGTGGCTAAGCGATGGGCACACCCACGCAAATGAGCGCACTCACGGGCAAACATCTTTAAAACTTATAAAAAAATATAACATGTTCATTTTTACATTTTATGTTAATAGTCTGTGGGGGCATGTGTTGTGTTGTGTTTATTCACATTTACATGGACTCTGTCGTGGGGGTTTACTTTCGGGACTTTTACTCTTCTGAGGCATGTCCGTTTGCTGGGCTCGCCCTACGGATATGCCCCCTACTGTCTTGCACAGACCGTGTTAGCCTTAGGTGTGATTCAGCATGCCCTCATGCATATGCATGGCATGCTGACATCACACTGTTTAACTGCAGCCTCCGTGTAAGCCTTGTAACTCTTACACGGAAGCTTCCTGAATCCTGCCCTATGTCTTCTCCTGGTTTTAGTTGCTTATGGGAAACACAACATTGCTGGGGTAGTTTTCCCTAACTCCTGGAAAGATGGGATGAGCAGTAGATTAACAGTCCTAAGTGGATACAGTACTATGATTGGTTGGCTTAGCAGAGTTACTTAAGTTAGGTGAGTGTTCTAATGAGACATTAGCCAAGGGAGATACAGGAGTACAAGAGATTATTTAAAAAGTGAGTTTTAAGAAGTTTCTTGAACTGTGATGGGGATTTGTTGTCAGTTATGTGGGCAGGAAGGCACTTTCAGGCTTTTGCTATATAGTGGCTGTAGACAGACTTGCCAGCTTTATTGCTATATTTGGTTACTTTGAGGAGGTTTTGTGTGCTAGACCTCAAGGGCCTGGCGGTTGTATAGGGTTGCAAAAGATTTTGTAGAGCTGGGGTGTTTTCAGAGTTGTGTATTATTTTGTGGGCTAGTGATAGTTGATTGAGTTTAAGTAGTAGTGGTAGTTCTAGCCAATTGAGTTTTTTTAGGCATTCACAGTGATGTGTTCTGAAGGGAGAGGTTGTAACGAATTGGGCTATCTTATTTAAAAACTATCTAGTTTGTTTAGGTCAGTTTTGTGGAGATTTGTGAGCATGGGGGAGGCATAAAGTGGGGTGGATGGTAGGTGACTCCTTGCTATTGTAGTTTTGGAGTGGTCAGTGAGGATTTTTTTCATTGCGATACAGTAGACCAAGTTTTTTTATGTACTTTTGTATGGTTATAGAAATATGTAGGTCAAATCTAAGGTAATTATCTATTTCAACCCCTAAGAGTTTGGTATGATTTGTGGGGGTGATTGTGGTCTTGTTAAAGGAGGAGATGATAAAAGAATCAGTGGGTGGTGTGGCTCTGTGGGAGCTAAAGAGTAATAGTTTTGTTTTACTTGGGTTCAGAATGAGCCTTTGATTTGTGATCCAAGTTTCTGCTAGGGAAAAGCATTCTTGTGTTAAGGAGTGAAGTATGTCAATGGATTTGGCTGCGCATATTATGGTGGTACCATCTGCATATTGCACTATAGAACCTTTATGAATACTGCTTGCGAGCTGATTGGTGAAGAGGGTAAAAAGAAGTGGCCCCAGGATGGAGCCTTGGGATACTCCTAGGGAGACTGGTAGGGAGGTGGAGAGTTGTTTTTGCACTATTTTACTGCATACAGCAAATCCTACATAGCAAAGGAAAGCTCTCTTTGTCTTAGAGAATGCTAATGTCTGAGCAGTCAATGAGTCATATGTTTATAGGTTCATAGATTAGTACTAGATTAACTGCCCTTGTCAGCCATTTTAAGCTAGCCAGTTACCCCATGTGAGACTCAAACCCTGCACCTTGGCCTCCCACTTGGTTTAAAGCCTCAGAAAGCACATCTGCAGTGCAAAGCTATAATGCTTTCCACACATTTAGATCAGCTACTATACAGACCGAGACTAAAGTGAAGGCGTCTTGATTTACATCAAAAATAAATATACCTTAAGGCTGATCAAACAGGACAGTGCAATTCAAATCACCATAGACAAAATCCCATGCCAATTTTTTACATGATATGGATTGCCCTCTATGACCCAGAAAACCTATACCATGTATTTAAGCTTACTGGAAACACTTACCATCCAACCTAATACCATATTTATGGGCAACTTTAATTACCCCCGCCATTAATTGGGAATCATATATGACACCAAATGTGCAGGCATAGAGATTCTTAGATTTTGTAAATACAAATTCCCTGGACCAGATTGTCAATACACTGACCAGGGGTGCAAATATACTGGATCTGGTCTTCACTAATATGGAAGCGCTCTGCACACCCCCTAGTGTCATGATCTGTCTGGTAAAGTCAGACTACAAAATTGTCTCCTTTGAAGTAAAAATAAAACCCACTAACCCTGTATTGTTCAGGAAGTACTCTAAGACTAACTTCCTTCTACTAAGTGATAACCTGGCAAAATGTCAAGCCCAATAAACTTGAAAACACTGCTGCCTATGTGGAACTGTCCACAGAAACTCTGTACAAGCATGTTAATAGCTGCATACAGGCAGTTGTACCCACCAGGAATAATAATGGAATTAACTCAAAAAACAAGCCACCCTGGTGGAATCACACAATTAATAGGCTGTACTGCAGAAGGAAGAAAACTCACGGCAAAAATTATGAGGTGTAGCACCCAAACTGATAAAACACTGTCATCAAACTAAACAAACAACTCAGAGGACAAATAAAATCTACCAAAGCCAAATTTGAGGTAAATGTGGCCTCCCAGCCCAAGGTCAACTATAAGGCATTATTTAGCTATGTCCACAATCTCAAAGGCATTACACAATTGTGTGCTGAGGCCATTGTTGATGGAACCATGTATACTAAACCAGATGATATAGCAAACCTACCGGGAAACAAATTCAGCTCTAACTTTATCCATTCCTCCACCCTCAACTTACCTTCAGTAAATACCATCAAATATAACTCCTCCTACTATCACTCAGGAACAGGTTCTCATTGCTCTCACTAAAGCCAAGAGCACTGCATTGACAGGCTGAGGCAATATCCCATGATGCCTTCTAAAAGGCATGAATCATTACCTGTCAGACACTCTGGAATTGCTATTTAACTATAGCCTCCAAAGAGGCTTCATGCCACATGAATGGAGAGCAGCAAGTGTCATCCCTCTGCACAAAGTTGGGCCATATACAGACCTTGGAAACTACAGACCCATAAGTCTCAATAGTCTCATATGCAAAACCTGTGGAAAGAATTATCATGGAGATTATCAGTAATGGCATAGGAAACCTCCCAACACTGGACCCAATCCAATTTATTTTCTTCAAGGGCAGATTATGCCTAATCAACCTAGTGGACTTCTTTGATAAGGTCACCAAAGCAATGGAAAAAAGTAAAATAGTTTACACTGCCTACCCTGGGCAAGGCATTTGGCACAATACCCTACTCAGGCCTTGTTGTTTAACTCAAGAGATTAGGTATAAACCCTTATATAAATGGCGAGGAATTCTATGATGGAGGGTGCAGTGGTAGCATTGTCATCTCACAGCAAGAGGTTCTCCAGTTTGAGTCTCGGCTGGGGTGACTTCTGTGTGGAGTCTGCATGTCCTCCCTGCATTTGTGTTGGTTTCCTCTGAGTACTCCGATTTCATCTCGCATTACAAAGACATGCATCTGGAGCATTTCTCCCTGGGCCTCCACTGAAAAATGGCTTCATTCCAAGTTGGACTTTCCCTGTAAAACAAATGTTAAATAAAATATAAACAATGGATAGCCACCTGGCTGACAGGCAGGACCCACGTAGTTAGAAGTCTGGATTCCACCTCTACAAAGAAGCCAATCACAAGTGCAGTCCCTCAGGGTTGGTCCTGGGGACACTCCTTTTTGGCATTTACTTCTCTGAAGTCAAGGCTAGTGTCAAGGACTGCTAGTTGACCAGTTTTGCATACATCATAGAATCCCCCACTGACACTAATATTGTTCAGGAAGGGTTGACTGAGATAAATAGCATGTGTCAGAGCCACGAACTAAAACTAAATGCCAAGAAACACATGATACAGTATTTTTGGGAAGTCATCCTTCCTTTGTATCTACCATATAGACAACACACCCCTAAGAGCTGACCCAGTAGTCAGGGATTTGATGACACTCATAGACAGTAATCTAGACTTTGACCATCATGTGTCTACAGTAATGAGGAAATAATTATATGTTGTGCATCTTATAATCAAAGGTATGGCATCTAGGTCCAAAGAGGTCATTGTTCCGCTATATTCAGCATTCATCAGACCAGTCATTGAGTACAATGCCCCCTTTGGTATGCACCTAACCAGGCACATCCAACAATTGTAATGTCCACAGAGATTCCTCACTAAAAGAATACAGGGTAAAATAACATGTCCCCTGCAGACTGGCTCAAAGCCCTATCCTTTTATTCTGTCTCCTACAGGCTGTCGAGGGTAGATCTATGCTTGGTAAACAAGGTATTGTTTGACTCCACTCTGATGGACTTCCTGCACATTCTCAAAACAAATAACACCAGATTTACCCATTTGAAAGACTTAAATTTTGCCTGTGATATAAATACGACTTGATTGAGAGACAAGCTCCCTCTCCATGTGAAACAGAATTCCTCCCTAACTCAATTCAGGTGCAATTTCAACAATTGGATGGTGAACAGGAAATTCATCCCTGGTTTGGCACCTATGTCTCTAATGGGCACAGGCAGCCTGTAAACAGTTCATCTCCCAGGCCCGCCCCAGTTTGTAAATGTTTCATCTCCCAAGTCACTGATTATACTTATCAAGAGGACCAGAAATTTTCAGAGATTTGAGGTGCATGACTAGGCTCAAAAAGGCCCCTGTGGTCATTAACCGTGTACACACCTATGAACCTGTATTATAGAGTGGCCCCACTGACAACAGTATATCTAGTAGATCACGTTTATTGGAGGAGTTTGTCAGGAGAGTGGGAGTGGATAAAGCCAGCTTATCCATCTTTGAGGATGGGTGTTGTGGGTCATTTTAGTTCAAATGCAACACTGCAACAACAGGAGAATAGGGAGCAGTGCAACAAGACCGAGAACATGCAGTAGACAGGTACATTCCCTGATATGCAG